>NW_018128087.1:322988-347323 GCF_001952655.1 Monopterus albus | reverse complement strand
AATGATGGAATCTGAGCATGAGCGGACAGATGAAAACGGGGCTCTGGCCTACCACAACACGCTCGTAGAACTATTGGCTGCCTGCACTGAGGGCAAGAATGTCTACACTGAACTCAAATGCAACTCCCTGCTACCACTGGATGACATTGTCAAAGTTGTCACACATGACACCTGTGTACCGGAGGTAGTGTCAAAATAGTTTTACTAGAAAGTAAAAACACAGTAACACGATGTTCATAAATAATGTAATTTTTTTCCCCCTCAAGGTGAAAACTGCTTATGTGAACTTTGTGAATCACTGCTACGTGGACACAGAGGTAGAAATGAAAGAGATCTACACCTCCAAGCATATCTGGAAGCTCTTCAGCAACTTTCTGGTGGACATGGCTCGTGTAAGGCTCTGTCAGATTGAAAGGTCACAAGTGTATGCCTGATCCTTTCCTAATGAGGCAGCACATTTGTCAAGATACATGAGGGCTTTCTTTCAATATGTGCTAAATGTGTTCACATAGTGTAAGTGCTTAGAAAATGACGTGTGGATCAGATGTTTTCCTGTGTTTTTATATTTAAGGTATGCAACACTACCACAGACCGTAACCACGCGGATCTGGCCCTGGAGAAGTATGTGACAGAGACAGTGATGGCCATTGTGAAGGGTTTCTTCAGTTCACCTTTCTCTGTCAACCACTCCAATCTGCAGGTATTGTTTTTCACCTCTAATGAACAGGTGACATGAGCAAGGCTCATTCATGACACATCTAAATCTTTTGCCAACTTTTAGCTACTTTACAATAACATTTGGCAGAGGGCTGCCTGCTTCAACTGGGATCCTCTTAATTCATTGCTAACATTTTCACCTTGAGCAACTTCTTGAGTTATTTATGCAGAAGTCTGTACTATATGTCCTATCCCCTTTTTAAGTGTGACGTAACATTCCACTTTTGGGGCCAAACTCCCCCAGACCCAAATGGTGGAGCGAGCCTCTACACAATAACATCTTTCTTCTTCTTTAGCGAGGCATCATTGAGAGCTAAAAAAAAAGATGACAACATTATTAAGATTCAAATAAAACAGCCGGTGTAGCCGTTCCAGCTGGTGGCATAATAACCTGACTTTATTACATGTCATATTAGTGTTTTTATATTAACTTCATGCTAACTAGCTAGCTAATGCTACAAGGCAGCAAAACAGCGCACTTAAAAGCTATATTTCTATTAATTTAAGAATACTGTGACTTGTCTAATCAACTGTAGCCATTTCTTTTTGGCCTTTCAATCGCAAGGAAAGTGGTAAAATGACAGATGGCCTGTGATTTTGATTCAGGTCTATTGAAACAATGGGGAAGACAACACTGTGGCAGTGAGGTGGAGGAGAATGAACCGAAGTTTGGACCCGGAAACAGAATGTTATGTCACCATTTAACAAGCAGATAATGTGTTCCCATCAGGCCCGTCTCTGTTTTTCTTTACACCTATGCGATTTAAAAAACAGAATTTCCTGCTTTTTCTTCTGTTAATAGACAAACCAATCTGTCTTCATTCAACTGCTCCAGTCGGCCTTCAGGATCTACAACTGCACCTGGGTCAACTCCGCTCAGAAGGCTAATACTGAGAGCTGTATCAAAACACTGGCTGATGTTGGTGAGCGTTGCTATTCTATTATTAAAATAAAACAATTCTAATAAATATAGCAGTAAATGAATGTGCTGGTTTTGTAGCTGTGTTTATTCAGGGAAAGGTTATTTTTCATGCCACTGATTCACACATTCAGGCTATAAAGTGAATGTAATTGACTACAGAAGAGAACTACTGGGTCAGCTGGAGTTGGCTTTGCTGTGCATGAGTAGAAGAAATAAACTCGCACTATCATTTATCCCTGCATGTTCTTCTCCAGCTAAGGCACGAGCCATAGCGATCCCAGTGGACCTGGACAGTCAGGTCAGCGTTTTGTCTCTCAAGGTGCATAGCAACATGGTGCAGCGGGCAGCCAAGGACTGGAGGACCTCCGCTCGCACACGGCCCCGCAAGGAGACACTGGGTGGCCCTGACTACAGAAACATCATTGAGAAGCTGCAGGTGCCCTTTTATTTATTTATTTATTTTGACAAGACTTGAGAGTCTATAGTCACAGAAGGGCTCTGAAACTGCACTTGGGCAGTGTACTGCATTGGCCTTAAATGCTAACATGTTCATCTTAGTTTAGCCTCTTAAGCATTCTAACATTTACCAGTTAGCACTAAACACAAAGTACAGCTGAGGCTGACAGGAATGTCATTGTTTTGTCATATTTGTCATATTTTTGACCTGGTTATCTCTTCGGGATAAGTGGTATAGATAATGGATGGGGGGGCACAACTGTCTGCACAGAATTTCATTGCAATATTTCAGTTTGGACCAAAGTGGCGCCTGACCCACTGACATCCCTGTAGCTACACGGGTACAGTGGCATGACTAAAGTAACCTGACAGGAAATTCCAAGTCGGGAACTTTATGTATTATGTATACTCTTCAGCAGTTTCAGTCTGCCCAGGACAGCATTTGATGGAGTCTTTCTGTGTGTGTACAGGGGGTTGTGTCCTGTCTGGACCAGCAGTTCAGTCCAAAAGTACAGGCAGAGTTTTCTGTGCTGGTGGATGTTCTTCACAGCCCTGAGCTGCTGTTTCCAGAATCTGCTGAGTTACGCTGCGAGCATGGAGCGTTCATGTCCAAGTAAGTCGCGGTTCATAGGTTTTGTGTAGAACAAAGTAGATATCTTCCTTGTTTGAATGCACTGAGGCTAGCAGCATGGTGTGTTGCTGATAGCTTTATTTTTCCTGATATTCAGTATGCCAAGTTAAAGATTGGCATGTACCAAAAACAAACAGAAAAAAATGATTTGTTCTAAAATTGACCCTACTTAATTACTGCTAATTACTATCACTTATATTTACTACTTATTCAGTAGGTGGACTTTGAATAGGAGTTTAAACTGAAGAAACTTACAAAACACATATTTGACAAATAAATGAACAACATTACAAAGACCAGCATTAGGCTTTAAATTAAACAATTATAAACAATAATGTATCTGTGGCCTATTAGATATTTAATAAAAAAAAAAAAAGAGTTAAATACATCATCAAGCCTCCAGGGGTGCTGCTGCTATCTGACCTCCACAGAGAGCAGAAAGGGAGATTTCACCTCTGGTGATCAATAAAATATCGCTTTGTTTCTTACTTGTGAGCCAGTGACTGCAGTCCCCGTGGTACAGTAAATAATCTAACACTTCTTTTGTCACTCTGTCAGGCTGATCAAACACACCAAGAAGCTTATGGACAAAGAGGAAAAGCTGTGTATCAAGATCCTACAGACACTCAGAGAGATGCTGGACAAGAAGGAATGCTTTCAGGAACCTGTGAGTACTTGACACTGCATGATGAGGGTGTCACTAAAACATAATGTTCCACTTTTTAGAAATAAATTTCAGGATTCAACATGAAAACTGCTGTTAGTCTCTCAAACTCACCATTAAATCAAAACACACTGATTAGGTGATGTAGTTCAGATGTATGCTGTGAATTTAGTCTTGTCTTCATGTGCCAGCAGTGATGTACACCTATCAGCAGTGCAGTGTAGTCCTTGTTTTCTTCTAGGTCTGTCGGCTCAGAGCCCAGACTCCCCTTCATCAGTATGCTGTAGGCTTTGCTATGTTACATAAGGCAGGGAGGCATTTGAGGACACACTCACACTGAGAGGGAGAATAGGATGGAGGAAGTAAGGGAAGGAGGGGGTGGGGGGTGGGCAAGCACTGAACAAACAGATCAATACTGCAGCGAGTGGGGGTTGCAGGAGCTTGTCTCCTGCTGCACACCTTCTCAACCAAAGGCCTGGAAAGTGGATGACAAGAGTTGTTGGAGGAGACTTAAGAAAGTGCCTGTGCGAGTCTATGTTGGTGTGCACCAGAGGGGTCGAGGGTGAGGGACAAAGAAAAAATATATTTAAAAAAAAGTCAGGTCTGTAATCATTTTCTAGGAAAACTTGTTCCGGCTTCATGGTGAGAGGAGGCGATGCCCTACAATTTGTTCAACTTCAACCACTATGTATAAGAAAATGCTAGTGAGAACACAAGACAACAGGACAAGAATCATCCATTGTTTGGCATTACCTAGAGCTGTGTTTGTTGTATTAACCTGAGAGAAAGCATGTCTTACTTTCCTCTGACCATGTGGAATTTTAGGCAGATATGATTATATTTGACTGCCAGTGCTGTCCTGGTAAAGGCTGTTGTGTTGCACCAGAACAGCACCTATCAAAATAGCAGCAGCACTGTATATATTACCTCTTTCAGTGTAATTGCATTACTAATGCTGTCGAGACTGTCTTTCTCAATAGAATACATGCCAGTCAGTGTCACTTGCAGCTGTTTGAGGAGTCAGGGTTTTGTTTCCCTGTTTGTGTTTGTATCTGGTGTCAGCCTGCCAAGCTGTTTTTCGAAAGGCAAATGATTCAACAGTTGTGTGGAAGAAGATCAGAGGAATTGAAAGTGGAAAAAAACAGTCACTTTTTAAAAGCAGCTCAGTGCATTTGAGAAGCCAGACAGTGTGGTAACAATATGTGAAATGTCGTTTTGTGTAGGTGTGAATGAGTGTGCTCAAGCATATATTTGTGGCTTCTCTTTGTCATATCCCTGAAGCCCTGAGCGTGGAGCTGCAGCCTCACTGCACAGGAGAGAGAGAGGGAGAGAGAAAACGATTGATGGAAATAATGAGAGTGGGAGAGGCAGACAGATAAAAACGGAAGGAGAGAGAGAGAGAGAGAGACAGAGTGACAGCATAGGCAGCAGAGGTTGGTGGCTCCCCTGGGGTGCAATGAGTGGGCGGAGGAGAGTGAGAGAAAGAGATGGAGGGAGAGTGATTGAGGGAGGGAGGCAGCCATGTGGGGAGCCATGTGAGTAGAAGGGAAAAAAAAGTGGGCAGCGGCTGCAGGGTGAGGGATTGGAGAGAAGCAGAGTCTGCTCAGTCCATGAGGAGACAGGGGCAGGGGGTGCGCTTACGTAACAGGCCCCTCCTTACACTCATTCTTTAGCCAGCACTCTGTGTGCTCTTCCTCATTTGCCCCCTCCTTGCTTTGGTTCAGTCTATCACATTCTGTCTACCTGCCCAAATTATTTTCTCTGAAATAATCATTTTTCTAGTCACACCCAGGTGCTGCTGGCCATTTGCCTGGGTCATGACAAAAGCACTGGTTGGGCAACAAGGCCAAGGGCTGTCAGATAAGAGAGCTTTACACCCAGAGCCCTTAATGATGATTTTTCATTAGCTTCACTTTTGTGATATTTTATTGATGTTTGGCCTTTATATGCATCATTCCTGAATATTTTTTATGTGCAATCACAAGAAAAAGTCCTGGCACTGTTTGCAGTTTCCTGGTTTTCTGTATAAATTGGTCATGAAATGTGATCTGATCTTCACCAAAGTCACAAATATCAACAAACACAATATTTCTAAGCTGATAAAACACTGGCTGACTATAGTTGACATTTAGTGACATCAGAAGCCTGGTGTTACCATTACCTTTTCCATCATCACTCTGCATGTTTAATGGGAGTGTTCAATAAAGATATGAAAGATCATGAATGTTTGGGTTTTATCAGCTTAGAAATGTTGTGTTTCTTGATATTTGTGATTTTGGTGAAGATCAGATCACATTTCATGACCAATGTATGCAGGAAACTGCAAACAGTTGACCTTTTTTTGTGACTGTATACTCTTTGACTGGGACAGTGCCATGACTTTTTCTTGTGACTGTATACTCTTTGACTGGGAAACATATATTTATTGTCCCCATACACCTATATGTCTTGTCATTCCTTAGGAATGTCTTCCCTAGATCGTATTATTACTATTTCTTGAAGTATGTATTTTGAGTGTATTTTTCTTGCCACTGCTTTTTGATATGTGCCTTTTTATATTTGCCTAGTGCTGTTATTTTTATGATAACTGTAATGACCTAGAGTTTTCCGGTTGTTCTGGATGCGTGTATATATACGAGTGGGTCACTGCTGTATTTTATGCTCTGAGGAAGGCAAGGGTTTGCTGAAACGTCAGCTCATGTTTTGAATAAAGTCTGCGCTGCATACCATCATTAGTGCTCCTGTTTTTGCAAGCATTTTGCTAGCTTTTTTTATGTGAGTTTGATAAATGTTTGTGCTCCCTCTTACCCTCCAGATGAATTGGGGGAAAGAGGGTTTTTGAGGAAAAAGACTTGAAAGATAGTGTGATTCATACTAATTCTGATTCTATTAATAATCTCTTTAGCAAATTACCATAAATGTCAACATTTTCATTTTAAATTTGATCTAATCTTATCCACTTTGTTTCTGAAAGGATGACAATTTCATATACTATTGTCAGCAAATCCCATGGAAAAACCAAAACTAACCATGTGTTTTAACATCTCTTCCTGACCTCCCCATGCTCAGTGTGGCTCTCGACTATGGAGCCAGCTGTTATAACTGAAGATGACAAATCTTTAAAAATACATCATGGATATATAAAATTCTATTTAAACAGCTGTGCACTGCAGTTTTTTTTTTTACTCAAACAGGAGTAAATATGGCATTTGTTGGGAACTATACTCATTTAGTGCTAATGAAGAAATGTCATCTAGTGCAACAGCATGGCTCGTGCTTTAATACTTTTTGGACAACAGTGGCAGCCTGTGCTACAGAAAAATTCAGTAAAGCAGACAAGGCTCTTTGTTGGTTTAGTCCTTCAGATTTGGGATTTGTTTACAACAAGAAAAATATAAAACATGCATATCCTTGAACCCAAAAGCAACTGGCAGCAACTTGAGATGAAATTGTTTTACTAGTGTATATTTTAGCAGTTATTTTTCTGAATGCGTGCATATGTATCGACTGTGCTGTCATGTGTATGTACATGTACTGTAAGCATGTCCCCTTGTTTGGAGGACTGAAAGCGCCAGTTATGTAATATATAATACGGCACTGTCTTTCCTACCTCTCTTTCACACTCATCCTTGTCATTCACACGCTTCACGTCTTTCTATCTGGCTTTCTCTTCCCGTCTCTCTTTCTTGCTTGCCAAGTTTCACACCACCTGCCCATGGCAAAGCAGATTTACAGATTACCACCCTCTCAATGCACCACATGCATGTACTGTAGATGTAAAGCCTCACTCAGACACACACTCCCAGGCATGCAGTGGCGTGCTGGCTGTGCCTGTGTGAGCTCATCCTGCAGGGTTTTTCCTGTTTGTTTGTTGATGGGAGTAGAGGGACTAGAACCCACTCTGTGGATTAACATAAAACATGTTAAGTGAACTTTTCATTCAGTTCCAAGGAAGAAGTAGAATTTCCATACAAATCTATTGGTCATGTATGTTTTACTACCTGTGTGTGTGTGTGTGTGTGTGTGTGTGTGTGTGTGTGTGTGTGTGTTGAGTACCATGTTTGGTTTCCATGGCGATGAGGGATTAGCACATGATGTGTGTCTGGCTGAGACTGGGCATGGTAAATTTGTGTACCACGTGCAGAAATGCCCTCAGGCCAGGAGCATAGTGCCTGGTGAACATTTTTACCCATAAACCACAGAGCAGAGAGACGTCTGTGTGTTATTAAAAGCTGATTTGCATGTGTGTTTGGTTCACTTATGCTCAGAGAGCCAAATAACAGATGACAGGCTGAATATATATGAAGTAAATAACAATATGGTAAAGCTCATTTTGTTTATTTGTTGTTTAGATTGTAAGAGATAGGAATAGGTTCTTAAAAGTATTATCACAAGTGCCAGTATCCAATGGGGGATGCCTTTCATGTTTGTATCAAATTTCACGCCAGTCTACCTAATAGTTGATGAGATATTTCAGTCTGGGCCAAACTGATGGACTGACTGGCAGGCACTACCATCTGCACAGCCTGGCCAATACCAAGGCTAGAAACAAAGCCCTCAGCAAAATGTTACTGGGAGGCATTTTGTATAACCTTGCTTGTAGCGTGCCAGCCAGCCTGTCTTCAACATCACTGTCTTCTTAAAAAAAAAAACAATCAGTACTTAACAGTTTTAGCAAATTACATGTAACAATTAGCCTTTTGCTGAATACTTGTTTATGCTGCTGGTCTTGCATTTCCCTGAACCAGTCTCACCAATTGCTCTCACATGTTGGCTTAATTTGTTTTGCTGATGTGTGTGTGCGCTTGTTTGGTAGCAGCACTTTGTGAACTGTGGATATACAGGTTGAAAATGCCAGCATGTGATGTGTTTGTCTCCATGTATACGAGTGTCTCCCAGAATTTCAGAGGGATGATGAAAAAGCAGAGATGTAATAGAAGTAGTTCTGCTGCCTAGCCCTGATTGAACAGCATCAAATGTCATAGCTTAGCACAGCTCACCATTCAACTACTTGAATAATAATTCACCCTGTAATTAACAATAGCAGTATACACAGTAAGGCTAACTCAAGTTCCTGTTTACTCACCCAGCGTACATGGCTATAGCTACAGTTTTATAAACCTTGAGGACAGGAGTTGAAGACACCATCCGCCCATGAAAATGAAGATTCTTTCAGGGAAAATCATTTGAAAATCAACAACTGCTTCTAAAATGTCTTAGCTTTTTCTCTATTTTAAGTAGCAGATGAAATTTATAATTCCAGACAACACCCCAGGATATCATGGACCCATAAAGTAAAGCGTTGCATTTTATGTGTATATGAATGCATTAATTGTTTTAAAGCCCTCGTTATAGAAACCTAAACTCTCACACTGTTGCTAAAAAAACCATGGTCAAGATCCAAAATGAAAAGTGAAAATGTTGCTTCCTGATGGTGAAGTTGTTGGATGTTGCTCAGCCCTCACATGGCCTGTGGTTAAACTCGCACTCTGTCACACTGTACTTGATCAGTGTTTACAAAAGGCACACACTCCCAGGTTTCTGTTGCAGCATCCTCCTCCTCTCTGACTCGAGTCTCTGCAGTATTTGACCTTGTCTGACCAGAGCAGCTCAGTCTCCCGTGCCCAGTCCTGACACTGTCTGTCTTGGTTCACAGCTGGTGCTGCCCTCAGCTGCCTATGTGACTTTTCAGACTGCCTAAAGAGGCATTGGGCAGGCGGTGTCTTTGTCTTTTTCTCTGTGCATCTCTCCAGACTCTGAGAGATCTGCAGACAGCAGAGCTGTGAGGGGGCTGGAGGAGGGAGGGGAGGGGAGAGGTTGCGAGAATGCTGGCGGTGGGGATCGGCAGCTCATCCCTGGCTTGGACACCAGAGCCGCAGTGTGGCGTGCCGGTGCACATTTTAAAACACCACAGCTGTCTGCTCCTCACTAGCTTTTGCTTGTTCCTCTCCCTCACCACCACCCCTCCTCCTCCTCACACTTCTGTCAGTTCTTCTACCTGTTTTTATTTCTTTCTTTCTCATGGCTCTTACATCACCTGACTAGAGTTTTTCTCGTCAATGCAGCAGTAAGCAGATGAGTCAGGCTGGGCTGACTATACTGCTATCCTGCCTCCCCTCACCTCTCTCCTCCCTCTCTCTCTGCAGACATAGCCAACAGGCTGCATTGCCCACAAGGGAGGCGCACAAGAGCATGTCACCCCCACCCCTCAATTTCAGCTTCTCCCGCCGGAGCATTTCTTTCACTGTTGTTGAGCGTAGAGCAAAAAACCATGTCCTCTGTCCAAAAAGGGGAAACATTAGGTCAGACAGTATTTAATCTGCAATCAGTCAGAGAGTATGCACTACGATGCACTGCCTTATGGAGCGTAGTGCTGAGTTTGTAGTTGCATTGAGTGTGTGTTTCTGCATAGCTGTGTGGAAATGAGACAGCCTTGGCTCAATGAATCCTCACCTTTAGTGTGTGTGTGTGTGTGTGTGCGTGCAAGGGAGGCAGCTCAGCCAGACAGTGCAGGCAGACAAGTGTCTCTGCTGACTGCAGATGAGGTGGAGTGTTTACTGATACAGGCAGCATCAGCTACGGTGTTTCACAGTCAAAATACTGATGGTGTGTTTGTTTGTTTGAAGGGTGCAGTGTGGAGTGATGCTGGACATGTACTATGAGTAGTGGCCAGTTTCTCTTTGATAATTTTCAGTGTCTAGCTGAAACTTTTTCCTGTGCCACACAACAGTTTTGTCTCTGATGTACCAGAGATTTACTGTAAAGAACACCTACAAAGGCAGATGCACAATTTAGTTGTATTATTGTTGAATATCAATTAGCAGTATGTATAAACATTTACTGAGATGTGACAGTCATGGTAAGGGAAGTTGCAGAGAGACAAAGAGACCAGAACATTTCTGCTTTTGTGAGTCAGTTACAAACCCGGCAAACCTTGTAAGAAAGGTTAAAACTTTGTCAGACAAAGGAATTCTGCATTAACAGATTGGGTTTGGTCAAATTTATTAATAATAAATCAGAGTTATTTAATATATGAAGAAATGGCATATTCTTACATCTGTAAGGCTGGAACAAATTGATGGCATTTTTTGTTGCCAAATGTTTGTTTTATTAAATCCCTATTAAAACTGTTGATCAACTAATCGATTAATCGACTGATCATTTCAGCGCTGCTTTCCTTCACATCACTGCAAAACACAGGCTTAAAAATGAGCATTTAGTTGAATCAACACCCCTTAAAATTCAACTAAGTCTCATCAATGGTGTTTTCAGGTGTTTATTTTGTCCGCCAGCTGTACAGTATCCCAGGAAACGGCTGACAGTCCTACTAACACGTCTCCATGGAAACAACAGGTGGCTCCCTTTTGCTCCACCCTTCAGTCAGTCTGTTCATCCATCCTTCCACTGCCATCAAAACAAGACCATTTTGTGTCATTAGGTTGCCATAGAAACTGATGCTATAGCCATTGTCTATACGTCCTTCCATCCATTGCTCCTTCCTTTCTGTAGCTTACAATAAAAGTAGGTGGTGATGGGCACGATGCAAGTCATTCACCTGCCACTAGGGATATTGTCTCCATGAATCCTTTCATCTCATTTCTCATCTCATCTGCGTCAAATGTCAGAAGATGCACAGAAATGTAAGAGATGGAAAAAAAATAAATACAGTTCTTAAATGGATATGTAGCTAGAAGCAAACTGGTGTTATGTAATGCATTATTTGCTGCATATACCTAAACATTCTCACTCAGTAATACCACGTTGAGCCTCCTTTTACCACTTTGTCACTTCAGTGTTATATTTGTTTTTAGTGTTTTTTTTTTTCTCAGTTCTTTTATTTCCATCTTTGTTCTTTGTCCACTCACTGAGTGCAACTTCCACAATCAGAGTTATCTACATTTGGTTAAGTTACTCTTTGATATTGTCCTTTAATACGCTGCAGTCGAGAGATAGCGGTACATGATGGTCATAGCATGTGCGGCTGTTAGGTTATGCAATCATGAGACACCTTGTCTGGTCCACAGTAGTTTAACTTAATGTAAACTTGCACATTATGATGTCATTTTCAAGACAGAAAGCCATCAAATAGGCCAGCACTAATTTTAACCTAATTATAACCACTTTCTAAATCTTTTTGATAGGTTTTTTTTTCGGTCTAGGCTGCCATCTGAAAATCTCTCCTAGATGCTCATCTATGGATCTAGATAGTCTGGATCTAGACGTTGGATAAAATATTAATTCTTATCATGCTCCTCAGTGAGAGGCACCAATTTCAATTTTTTTGGAATAATTTCAAATTATTGTTCCCATCAAGAAAGGCTTCATGGGAAGAGTGTGATCGTTACATTAGGTGGAAGATGAAATCTGCTCAGTGCTCTTATGGGATGATGGGGGGGGATTTATGCCAGTGAATACACTTGGCAGTAAAAAAAAAAAATCCCTTGGTTGGGACTTTTGTTAATGTGTCCTTCATTTTAGTGTTGCCTTCAGGATTGTGGCTCACAAAATGCCTCTTTTTCAAATGTGAGTTTAAGTTTGAAGCTGGTACGCTCTCTGACTGTGATATGGATTTAACATTGCAGCTTCTCTCTCCACAGGGAAATGAGTTAAGAAAGATTCTGCTCACACGCTACTTTGGAAATCAAAAGCTTTTCTCCAAGTCTGAGCTCGTGAGTGGAAACAGCCCATCTGGCAGCTTTGCCAAGCCATCATCTGGAGGTACTGAGACCCCCAAATAAACTCAGAAGTCACAGCAATACCTACTCACTGCAGAGGAAACAACAGCAACTAACATGACAACACATTGCTTCTAAGTGCTGTTTGAAAGTCCCTGGCAGGCTTTGAATTCAGCTCAAGTGGCTCCTAGAGTCACCACATAAATATATACAGCATCTACTGTTAGTACAAATAGTTGTGGAATGTAGTTTTACCTGTTCAGAGAACAATTATGGTAAGTGTTAATATTCAATCTCTACAGGAGGGTCTCCTGTGGTGGACTCTGACAAACCAGCCAGCAATATAGTGGAAATCCAGTGTCTCCTGGACAACGTTGGAGCATCAGAGCTGGTGACTGACCTCATTGTCAGCACCAAAAATGACCGGGTGTTTGAGGAGAGCATCCTGCTGGGCATTGCCCTTCTCCAGGGTGGAAACACTCAGATACAGGTGGGCGACACAGACACTCAGATCCTCTATTTCCTTCTACATTTATCAGCTAAACCCAGAAAGCATACACAGATGCTCATGAGATTTCTACTCATCGCTACTCTGCCTCCCAACCAGATCTCCTTCTACAACCAACTGTACAAGCAGAAGAAGTCAGAGAAGTTCTTCAAGGTTTTCTATGACCGCATGCGTTTGGCCCAGCAGGAGATCAGAGCCACTGTGTCTGTTAACATGTTTGAGCTTGGCTGCAGAAAAAGGGATGATGACAGTGATATTGCTGGCATCAGGTTCAAAACAGGTACAGTCAAATAATGATGAATTTTAACCTTTTTTTTATACTTAAGTTATATACAACACACCATGGCCCTATGCCTTCAATCTTGAGTGTGGCCACCCCTGCTGTCTGGAACATGCAGTAAACAACTGTGTCACACTGAAGCGGAAAGTAAGTAAGGTTTATTTAAAGCGAACCCACTGCATAATAATGGCACAACTACCTTAGCATTTAAAAGTGACAGGCTGAGTCAGGGAGGTCATGTCCTGAGCACAGCTGAGGAAATGAAAAACCATAAAGCAGATTCAAATAGAAACATGAAAATCTTGTGTGGTCCTGAAGTTCAGCTCAGCCTTGACTTTAAACAGCAGTGGCGGTTAAATCCAAACTGATTTTTGTTGCTTGGCTGACCTCTGCGCAGACTGTTGTTCCCAGTTTCTGCAGTCACATGTCAGAGTCCGTGTGACGGCCCACATCACAAGCCTGTCAAAAGACCATTGTGTCAAGACTGGGTGTGTTTATGCTACAGATCCTTGCTCAGTAGCTGCAACTTTTCCAGAGGGTCTTTGATTTTCTTTTTTTCAGATTTCTAGAATGTCATAGTGTAGGCTGCTATCAGTCACTGCTGGCAAAATGGTGACCTGCATGTGTCAGACGAACTTGCTCACCTTCCTCCACTTAGAGACACCCATTGTCTGCCAAATGTTATTGTAAACAGTGGCTCATGGTTGTTGTTTTTAAATTCCTCCCTGTATACTGTGCTGTAGAGAAAGACTCAGGGATTCATATAAGGGAGGACATGCGAGGTCAGCTGAAGGAGGCCTCCTCAGCGACCTCTAAGGCCTTCTGTGCCTTCAGAAAAGAACTGGATCCCGACCTTGAGGACATCAGCCAGAGCAGCGACTCAGTCGGGGCTGAGGACGCTTTAGAAGAAACTCCAATGAGCCCAGCTATAGCCATTATGAAACCCATCTTGCGTTACCTACAGCTGCTTTGCGAGAACCACAATTCATGCCTGCAGGTATTGACACCTTTTATGTGATTGAGATTAAGAACCTTGAAGTCCAGCTACTGTTAAAATGATTACTGAATGACTATTGTTTTACTGCTTTGAACCCAGAACTTTCTGCGCAGCCAGGATAACAAGACCAACTACAATCTAGTGTGTGAGACTCTTCAGTTTTTAGACTGTATTTGTGGAAGCACCACTGGAGGCCTTGGGTTGCTGGGCCTTTATATAAATGAGAGTAATGTGGATCTGGTTCGCCAGACCCTGGAAACTATCACAGAGTACTGCCAGGGACCCTGCCACGAAAACCAGGTAGGAAAGGCTTTGGTTAATCTAGAGTAAACAATAGGTTTAATTTAGTGGATAGTGAGCAAGGTCATATATTATGCATGACGTCAAGCACAGACGCGTCTTTTTCTGATGAATGTTGTTTTTGTCTAATGTGCTTTGACTCTAACCATACTCTTATTTTTTCCAGACCTGTATAGCCAAGCATGAGTCAAATGGCATTGACATCATTATAGCACTGATTGTTAACTCTATCAACCCCCTGGAGAAGCAACGGCTGGACCTGGTGCTGCAGCTCAAGGTGAGTCGCAGGTGTCTCTGAGAGGCCACTTGCTTTGACGCTGCCATTTGCAGGCATTCACTATGCCTTTGTATTTGCATTACAATAATCATTATCTAGACTGCTGGAGACTGGTAACAAGATAAATGCAGGTAGTTTACCAATTCCCCAGTGTTTATACAAGCAAACTGGCAAAAAGGTCATGTTTTCAACAAATAAATGGAGCCTTGTTTTTCTCTACATGTTGGTCTAAGCCTTATGTTTAGCTGTTTGACTGCAGAGGTGTTAAATCTTACAACACATTAATCAAGTTACAGTATTCAAACTGATGGATTCTAAAAACATACATTTCTAAATTACTGGTGATGTTTGTCTAAGCTCTGTATTTTGTAGTTGATCAAAATATAAAAGCTTATTGCTGGAGCCTTGTGTTGTAGAACAATGCCTCCAAGCTCCTGTTGGCTATCATGGAGAGCCGCCATGACAGTGAGAATGCAGAGAAGATTCTCTACAAGATGAGACCCAACGAACTGGTACGTGTGTATGTAAGCACAGATACAGATCCCATGTAAAAATAGTCTTCAACTGGAGCAGTGACTTTTCATAACCATTGTGCTTCAGGTGGATGTAATGAAGGAAGCCTACGCACAGGGCCTGGAGAGTGAGGAGGATGAAGACAGTGCTGGAGACCAGATCAGGCCCAGAGACGTTGGACACAACATTTACATCCTGGCCCACCAAGTAATAAAAATGCAGAGGTTGTTTTTATCTGTGACTGAAGCGTTAGTGCATTTGCTCTCTGTCTGTCTGACCTTCTGTTGATCTCTGGGCCATCCACTGCAGATGTTTGTGTGTGTGTGTGTGTGTGTGTGTGTGTGGTGCTGTGTGTGGTGCTGTGTGTTGGCCGGTTTACTGAAATTAGCTTTCAGGATGTCACGCTGACTCCACAGGTAGTAGTCGCTGAGCTACTGAACAGATTCGGTTTACGTGGTTGTCTTGTAAATGTGTGTGTGCATGTTGTATGTCTGCCTTTCTCTAAAGTTTATGTCTGTTAGAGAGGGCAGGTCAGGTCTAGTGGGTTTTCACTTCTGCTTCATTAGAGGCAAGTGTCAGTCAGGGTATTTTTGTTCAAACAACCAGACTGGTTTCATCATGACAAGGAAAGCGTGTTGTGACTTTTTAAAATTAACACACATCAATAGATGACACAAACCTGGACATGAGCTTATTCGGTATCTTTTTGATGATATTTAATGTATTTGGTGTGGGGGATGTGAAATGGATAATGAGCAAGTAAATAAACCAGAGTGAGTGAAACACAGTAGATCATAAAAACACAAACGGTAAATGTATATTTTACAAGCAACCATGGAATTTACAGAAGCAGACAATGAAATGCTCTATATTTGTTGTAGTATTTTTGCACTTATCAGTAGAAACAAGTAAAGTAAAAAATGGAAACGTTGAAAAACAACACCATCCACCATCATGGCACAATGCCCATTACATTTCACTGTTACAGGACAGAAAGCACTATTTTTACATGGTTACATTACAGGACAGAAAGCACTATTTTTACATAGTTGCATCATTTTCTTCATGTACATTTTTAGGAGTGTAATGTACAGTACATTGTATGATTAATCCTTAATTTTCAGTTTTCTGTCCACAATAAGCTGAAAATTAAGTGAATTACTTGTTTTGTTTTTGGATCCTAGCTGGCCCGACACAATAAGATCCTGCAGCAGAGCCTGAGGCCAGAGTCGGGGTTGGGGCTGGGGTCGGACGAGGACCCCGACAATGAGGAGGATGACGCCCTTCATTACTATGCCAATCACACAGCTCAGATAGAGGTAAACCTTTTCTCAGGCCCAAATGAAATCCAGCAACACTCCGCAGATTTTGAAAAGAAAGTAGAAACTCCTCCCACCTGCATGTGCGCAACAGTTGTGTGATATTGTGAATATTTTTAGTCATTTTCCAAGCCAAGGATCCGGCATTCACATCTGCTTCACACCTTGACGGGCTAGTTCCACATCTCTGTCTAGCGCTTTTCATTCCTTACACAACAATCTGTGACACTTCTCATGTCAACATTCTAGACCTGCTCTTCTCAGTAGCCTGTATGAACAACCCAAACCATCTATTAACAAAAATATTAATGTCTCCTGATGATTGTCTATCTGAAAACTCATGCCATTCTCCCAACTCCACCCACCACATCCTTTTATTACAAGGTGGTCAATTAGTAGCCTACCTCTAAAGAAATTGTACTTTGTATTTCAGTGCCCATGTGTCCTTACCCCCTATGCTGGTGGAATTTCCAGCAAGTGTTCACACTAGCGTCTTGAAATGGCAAATGGCAAATTCTCAAATTAAAAAAATTCACATAAAGAGATTTCTTTTACCCTGCTCAAGATTATTTTAGTTGCTTCACTGCATTTTTGTGCTTACTTTTGCTAAAAAAAAAAAAAATCAGTTAACTAAAGGAATATTTTTTTACAAGCAAAAGAACTCTCTGCAGATTTCCATCCTGAATAACCACAGAAAACAAGAAAAAAAAAAGCTGCAGATTCAGTTTGGGCCTGTTTATCATCAGCGTCATCCATTTGTCCTCTCAATCGCCAAAGCCTTTACAATAAAAAGTCCTATGTACAGTAGCCATAACAGTGCATATATATAAAACTGTTGTCAAGATGAACTGATATCTATGTGCCAGATTGTGCGTCATGACCGCACCATGGAGCAGATTGTATTTCCGGTTCCTAACATCTGCAAGTACCTCACCGAAGAGTCCAAGGTGCGTGTGTTTACCACCACTGAGAGAGATGACCAGGGCAGCAAGGTTAACGACTTTTTCCAGCAGTTTGACGACCTTTACAATGAGATGAGGTGGCAGAAGAAGATCCGCAGTAAGTCTTTACTTTATGAATCCAGTGTTCAGAAAATAACGATGGTGGAAAAATGGGCTGATGATTATAGTTACTTTAAAAACAAACAAAAAAAACTGCAGGGCTTGCAGTGTTTTGTGTGTTTGGGTCAGCGTATTTACTGTGCATTTCCTGTTTTGTTTGCGCAGGCAATAAGACACTGTTCTGGTTCTCGCGCCACAATTCTTTGTGGGGGAGCATCTCCTTCTACCTGGCCTGTCTGCTCAACATTGCTGTGGCTGTATTCTACCCATTTGGTGATGACGAAGATGAGGGTGAGAATTTCCAAGTCCTGATTCTGCAGGCCATGCAGGCATTGTTCATGACAGTGAAAGCTGTATTGTAGCTGACTCTCTGGAAATATCTGCTGTCTTAAACCCAGCTGTCAGCATGATAGATGAATCTAAAGATTAATATTGATGCCAGCAAATAGTGGTTAGAGGATAAATTTGGGACACCCAATGAAAACTGATACTTTTCCAATATTTAGCTCTATATAATTTATTAGACATAATCCAGGAATGTGCTCTAGATGTGACAGTATGAATGTAAATCCCACTTAAATTGAGATGAAACTACTGTACCATCTAATAATTAATACAGCCAAGTGTAGTCAAATGAATGTTCCTTGTTCTGCATTGTGTGCAAAGCTGTTGAATGGATCATCCTATGGACAGCTCTGTGTGCTGCAACGAGGTCTGATAAACTTAACACATTTTTAAAAACCCACTTTAATTTTTATGCAAAGTCAAATTGTCAGAATTATTTAACCAAAGGAAATTTGAAATGACCAAAAGAATTTCACAAACGGAAAACTCTTGAGTTGCAAAGACGTTGCACTGGCCTGGAACTGGTAAACAAGAGCTAAGATAAACGCACACTTCACGGTCATTCGTGTTTAAAATCATTGTTTACATTACCCACTAGTATTGTACACAGTTTGAGAGAGATATGATGTGTTTGATCAGGAGCTGAGGTGCCGTCTGTAGCCCAGGCTAATGGCAGACATTCTGATGAATAATCGATCAATCAAATAATGTCCAATAACAGCTTTAGCTCAAAGTTTAGTAAAACAGCTATCCAGCATTTTAAGGTGGTCTTCTGTGGAGGTGTGTGTACTGAATGGTGGCATTTCAACCAGTTTTATAAATATAGTTGTTTTATTTTCAAACTAATTAAAAAAAACTGAAACAAATGACTGCAGTTATTTAAAAAAAAAAAAAAAAAAGGGGTCTGCAGCCCAAACTTATTACCTCCCTCTGCATTAAGTAATTCAAAATGAACTGATTATTACAAAAAAAACAAAAAAACATGAATTTTGTTGTTGTGTTTCCAGTGGCTGAATAGATCAATAAAAAGCCTTCAAGTCATGTCACAAGAACAAACACAGAGTGTGTTAACTATTGTTTATTGACGGCTGAAATCAGTTCAGCTGTTTCAGTTTCAGGGTCCTGGTATTGTTGTGATGTGCTGCGCTTGAATAGATCAAAACCATTGTTAATGTTGTCGGTAACACCTGTGACTGTCCTACTATGGCTAGTCAAAATATCTATTGTGAAAAGACCCACTGTTTTCTGGATGCTGTCAGTTGTCCTGTGTTTCCTCAGGTTGTATTTATATAAACAACCTAACACACCCATGGTCCAGCTGCACAGGTGTTCTCACTTCTTTTCCTGATGAGTGTTGTCACTGACTTGAATGATAGACAGCGTAGGTGTGTACCAACGTGCTTGACTCAAATCTCCCTCACTCTCTAGTTGGAGGTGGGGCAGCTTAGGCTTGTTGTGACCTCATGTAAAACCCTGCATAGCTCTGACCAACTTCACCCTGAGGTCTGATCAGTCAGGTTAACTGAAAACACCTGTGTGGGAGTGCACACTACTCTTCATCTCTAAATGGCATTTACCTTATCTGCAATGTTGCAAGACTGCATTCAGTTTATTAAATGAATCTGAAAAATGAATTGATCCAGCTGCTCAGTCACATAAGCTTATATGTGACTGATGCAGTATGTTGAAGACATCTCACACAGTGCAAGTGAAATGAGTGATCAAATAGTTTAAGCTTTACTAAAATATGAATGTACGTGTGGTTCTTTTGCTCGTACTGTAAGTGTTCGAGTGTCTTCTTTAAAGAACACTGCAGTTTCCTAAAGAATCGCGAGCTTCGGTGTGGTTGTTTGCAGTGCGAGCTGATGAACAGAAGACTGTTTAGAGTGATGAAGTTGACAGTCCCCTATGGACTGCTGTTTGACATTTTAAAGTGTTGCCTCTGATGGTGTTGGGCTAAGTTCAGCTCTTATCTCAGGTGAATAATTCATTAGAGAAATGACACAGCATTTGAAAGCACTGATGTGTGATTTCTTGATTGATGCTTTATTCTTCTGTCTAGGGACATTGTCCTCATTTTGGAATATCTTACTGTGGGTGGCCTTGGGGGTCTTCACTTTGTTGCTTCCTGTCTTACCCAAGCCATGGGGCATCCTGTTCTTCCTTGTCTCCCTTATTCTACGTGCCATCTACACTATGGGCCTTGGTCCTGCTCTGCTGTTGCTGGGTACCATCAATGTAAGTAAAGGAAGTTTTGACTCGGTGCTGTAGAGGGATACGTCCACTCTTACCTCTTTATACATGAAAGCTGTTTACTTCTCTTTCTCTTTCAGTTGTTCAATAAGCTAGTCTTTCTCGTAAGTTTTGTGGGAAACCAGGGAACTTTCACTCGAGGCTACAAAGCAGTTGTTATGGACATGCTCTTCATCTATCATTTGAGCTATGCTATCATCTGCGTCCTGGGCCTCTTTGTGCACGAGTTCTTCTACAGCTTTTTGGTAAGAAATCTATTAGACATTTCATTGTCATTACTTTGAGACCAAGTGATCAGCACAGAACTTGAAAGACAAACATTTTGATTGTCTGAGTAAGTCAGTTTGCTAGTGACTCACTGATGCTGTCCTCCCACCGCAGCTGTTCGACCTGGTGATCCGAGAGGAGACGCTGCTCAACGTGATAAAGAGTGTGACAAGGAATGGCCGCTCCATTATTCTAACAGCCGTTCTGGCCATCTTTCTTGTCTACTTCTTCTCTATCATGGGCTTCTTGTTCCTCAAAGATGACTTCCGCATGCCGGTGGAGCGCCTTCCCACATCAGGTCTGAACCCCCCAAACCACTAAAACAAGAACTTGTTAAGACATTCTTAGCAATTACCTTTGCAAAATAAAAGTCTGGCCTCCACAGGGTGTCCTGGTGCCCTAGCATTTTAAAATGCTACCCAAAAGTATGGTATGAGTCTGGGTAGGAAACTTTGTAGCATGTCATTCCTGTCAGGTCTTTACTGTATTAATATCCCTAAAATACTTAAAAAATGTGTTTTTCATGTTCTCTGGACACAATTTGGCAGTACTTGTGACTTTCTACTTATTTTTGCTTACTGTATTTTTTTGTTATGCTGTGGCTGCTCCTCGGTTTAACCAGAGTCAATCTGCAATATTTTATAGTTCTGTCATAAATGTCTGCATGTGTTGTTTCGCCTCTTTTTTGGCTCTAAACGTATAAATTGCTCAGATGCTATAGCTGTGTATCAACGTAAGGGACACATCCCTCGAATGCTGCATTTGAAGACCAGTTGCGTTGCGACTTTTTTTTGATGATGTCATGGGGTAGGACTGGATAAGTCTGACTTCTTCCTACTCCATTCAAGCATGTACTAGGTATAAGCAAATTGATATTGGATTAGCATTTGTTGGATATGTGTAAAATTACGTGTGTTGATATATCAACTGTTTTTACATGCTTGAAAGAATAAATAAATCTAATCAAATCAAATGAGGCCGTCGCATTTCAAAGGGTCCTTTAAACACAGCTGAGAAATGTGTCCCCTTTTCTCTGGGCAATGACCAACTGGTGAATCCTTCACGGCTCAGTCTATCCCAAAATTCTTTGCACGCTGACACAAAGCAGAGCAGTTGTCAAGGTTGCTAGGCGACAGGGGCAGGAACAGTTGATAACGTAAATAGGAAATCCTCATCTCATTTCAGGTCAGACCATGGTCTGGCCTACGCGGTCTACGAAGTGTGGCCTATGCAGCCGTCGTAGACCGCGTCCTTTGAAGCATGTGGAGTTGAATTGAGACACAGCTTATGTCATATTACTTGTTCCACCACTGAATTAATTTTGTGAGAATTTTTTCTTACATTTTTGGCTTACAGTTTTTTAATATAGACTGTAAAATCTGTCTGCATCTATACAGTCTCTGCATAAAACAGTAGAATATGTACAGTACACTGTATATACATACTCAGACACATGTTTTGAAAACACTGTGGAGAGTGTGGGTGTATTAATGAGCTCCAGCACAGTGCTCCGACAGTTAGGAAGACAACCTGCTAGCACATGTGCACCTGTTGCATAACCTGGTGGCTGCACCATCCTGTGTTTTCCTGAATAGAGCAGGACAGACACAGCAGAGCAGTGGTGGGTTATGTAACCAGCTGGGCTCACTCCTGTTTGTCTGTCAGCTGAGAGCAGAGCTGAGGCACAGAGCTCCATCACAGCTGAGGATCACACCGTCCACGCTGCCGCCGCCCAGGGAATGCAACCCCTGTGCCCCATTTCAGCCCTCCTGCCCCTCCACTTTCCTTATTCTTTGTTTTACTGACCCCTTTTCTCTCCCCACCCTACCCTCTGACCTCAAGCCTGTCAGAAAGGAAGGACGTTTGGGTGACACTCCACCCAGGTGTACAGGTCTCCTTCTGCTTGTCTGCCTGGGCCGATCGCACTCAAGTACAGCTCCTCTGCTGCTCAAGGCTTTGCTGATGAGCAAATGATTTGCTTGTTTTTTTTAGCAACACTTCACCACCCACCCAGCAGCTGCTGCTTCAGTTTACATAATATTTGACTATATCTTTTTTCTTTTTCTTTTTTTTTTTTTTTTGCTGATTTTACTGCTGTTGATGAAAAGTAGCGTAAAAGAGCTTTAATGCCAGAACACTGTTTAATGACTTTGTTTCATTTTTTAAATTATCACTGCTGTTATCACTTATCAATTTCACATTACCTTCATTTTATTTCGCTGTTTTCCTTTGTAGGAAAAAGGGATTTACTGAGTAACGATGGGCTTGCTAATTCGTGCATGAAAGACAGCTGCCCTGATTTATCACCCAAATCTGTTCCTGGTAAGCTTTATGATTACGTTTACTTCAGTTATTGTTTTGTGATAATCTTGTTTTATTTTATTTTACTTTATACATGCATTATGAAAGTTTAAAGATTTGATTGAGATCTTATTATTAAGATTTGAATAATAAATTATAAATGATCTGTTTTATTGTGTGTCACTTGTTGCTCACCTGTGTGTGTGTGTGTGTTGTTGTAGATGAAGATGATGGAACAGAGCGGGTGTGCGACACTCTGCTCATGTGTATAATCACGGTGTTGAACCAGGGACTACGTAACGGAGGAGGTGTGGGAGACGTTCTCAGGAGACCCTCTAAAGATGTAAGAACCCATTAGTGGGGTTTTTATTATGACATTTTTATATTTTATATCTATTAGCTATTAAATGGCATTTTCTCCATATTTTACCTGCAATCACACCATCCAGGAGCCTCTGTTTGCCGCCCGAGTTGTTTACGACCTCCTGTTCTTCTTTGTCGTCATCATCATCGTGCTCAACCTCATCTTTGGTGTTATCATCGACACCTTTGCTGACTTGAGAAGTGAGAAACAAAGGAAGGAGGAGATCTTGAAAACCACCTGTTTCATCTGTGGTGCGTGTAGCAATGTGGTTCACCCAGTTCTGTATGCAAATGTCTGTGAAGTGACTTAACAGTATATGTGGAAGGACTGATATGAAATAGAGCTCATGTCTTGCAGGGTTGGAAAGGGACAAATTTGACAACAAGACGGTGTCCTTTGAGGAGCACATCAAAGTCGAACACAACATGTGGCACTACCTTTACTTTCTGGTTTTGGTGAGAGTGAAGGATCCGACTGAGTACACCGGCCCCGAGAGCTACGTGGCTCAGATGATTGCGGTCAGTAGACCAAACATACATACAGAGCATACTATCCACGGGAAGTAGTGACACACTACCATTGTAATGCACTTTTAATCACCTTAAAAGTTGCATCAGACAAACTTCCCTATTTTATTAAAACACTGTGGCTTAAGTTACAGTTAAGTGCTTTTGTTGTTGCAAGATATATAGCAACATAATTCTTTAGGAACCTGAGACTCCTCTGCACTATTTTATTAATATGCATATAGGCACATGAAACACACCCAAGCCTGAAGGATTTTGTTTATTATTCCCAGAACATTATGGACCAACAAACACAATCATTTTACATCTAGTTCATATTTTGCTGGCGACTCACAACAGTCAGCATACGAATGCCTTAGTATTGGAGTCTTAAAGTTGTGCAGACTCACACAGTGTGCTAGACAAGTGGGAGCCTCTACAGCAGGCGAGCGATCAGAAAATGAGACTGAGCCTCTAGGCCTGTGCCAAGCATCCCAATTTATCCTCATTCTCCCTCACTGCTGGAGAGAGATGGGTCTCTGTGCTCAGGTAGGCTTCACTCCAACGAACTTCTAACCTGCTGGGACAGAGTGCGGTTAAATAGTAATTAAACTCAGTCCAGCTCCATTATCATCAATGCACCAACTTGCTGCACTGACACACAGACAAAAAGTTGAAGGATGTAAAGGCAACTAAAGGTGTTGCTGTTAGGTTAATGGATTCAAATGAAGCCTCAGAGTACAATGGCACATTTTGTGATTAACATTTGGCTGTGACGGGTATAAAAATGGTTGCATTATAAGGAACAGTTTGCATAGCAAACAGGTGACAGACATTGAATTAATATGCATCAGCAGGTCTTCCAGTAGGTCAGTTCTGTGATGCCAGGCCAAGGTATTGCTGTGTGATGAGAAAATGATGAGTCAGGAATATATAATAACTAGGGGTGAGCTGATCCGATATTAAGTATCGATATTAG
>NW_018128087.1:265510-322798 GCF_001952655.1 Monopterus albus | reverse complement strand
TTTCTCTGTGCACCTTCAACAAGTGTGGAGAGTGAAAGACTTTTCAGCTCTGCCTCCATTATTATTGATGAACGGAGGAGCAGCCTGACAGCTGAGAAGGCTGAAATGCTAATCTTTCTAAAAAAGAATTTGCCCCTCATGTTAAAGTGAAGTTACACACTTAAGTTAAACAAGGACAGTGAAAACATGAGGCACTGGTTTTTGTGACAGTTTTCATGGCCAGGCAGGTACTGAAAAACTTGAATAAATATTCAAATATTTTACTTGATGTTTCAAATGTTCGTACTGGTCTTACAGTTCAATACCAGACTAGGTTACTGTGTTTTACTGTCCAATTATGGAGATTCTATTACATTTAATGTTAAGTTATTGTTATTTAAGTTATGGTTATATCCAGTGTTTGATGCTGGAATTATTATTCTTTCAAACCTAAGTATTTAGAGAATAACAAACGTTTACACAAAGGTGCACCTAAAATTTTACTTGAATGTTTGAATTGTGCTGACTAGTCAAAAGTGCTGCTAAAAGTTCTCTGTTTGAAGAATTGAAATAAAAATTAAGCAGCAGTGTTGCACAACTCATGGTTGTGGGCAATGTATTTCTTCATTTATGGGAGTAGAATATTTGACAAATGTGTTACTAAGCAATTGTTTAACAGAGGGGAAAAATATCATTTTGGATCGGTATCGGTATCGGACATGGAAAAGTGGTATCGTGCCACCCCTAATAATAACACCTCCTCATACGTATACTACAGAGCAGAAACGTGCACATGAGTTTACAGTGACTGACTACAGTAAAACCCCTTTTTATGTCCTTTTGTTTGTTCATGTAGTACCTGTTATAAAATGCATTCTTTCTCAAGTCTCTTAAAATGGTACAACTGAGTTTTAATCAACTTCACCTCCTTCCAAGATGCACAGAGAAGGAAATCTGTTTTAAGTGGTCATAATTCCAGCAGCACTTTGGTAGTATTAAGTTTTATTGTTAGACCAATGTGTCTTAGCTTGTGGCCTTCATCATGATCAGTTCAAAGAATAATTTAATAAGATGAATATGAAAAAACTTAAAAGATATTCTGTATACATGATGTAAACAGTTGTGTAACCTAAACCTAATTCATACCCTAATACTAAAACCAACTCTGAGCGTGTGTCAGAAAGTGAAGACGGAGCAAAATGTCCTCACTTTTCAGAAATGGCCTCAATGCCAAGGTATACAACTCAAATTGGTCCTCACAAAGACAGCCATAGAAGTCCATACACACACAGACCCCGACTCTCATAATGAGTGCATCTGGTTGGGTAGGATCGTGTTACACCGAGTGTCTGTTCTGCTGGTGTGTTGTGCTTCTGGATGTGAATCAGTGTGCAAGTGTTTGTGTGTAAAATTATGACAGTGAATACAGGCATAGCAGGTACTGCAGCAGCCACAACGCTGTTACATAACCCATCTCAAGTGGCCTGCTAACAGCTCAGCCCTGCCTGGCATGTGCTCTCCTGTCCCTTTCTCTCTCGCTCTCTCACACACAGAGTCACAATTACATTATAAACCCCTCATTTACTTTTAAATACACATGTGACATGTTATCGGTAATATAAGCAGCAACAGAAGTGTCTGAATAGAAAAGGAGCCTGCACTTGTGACATAAAGTGAGGGCAAAAGTCAGAATTCACTTTATGAGATGTAGTAGGACTGCCTCATTAAAAAATGAAGTGCTCAGCGGAAGAGCTTGTTGGTGTGTCTGGTGCTGTGGTAAGTGATACTATCTGCAGACTTGTCTAGTACACTCTATTTGTGTGTATGTGTGTACTGTGTCACTGTATCTCTTGACACTCTTCTTTATCTATGTGGTTGTTTATCACAAGCAGTGTACAGCTGCATAGAGTAATTCAATAGCTGGACTTCCGCCATTTGCGGATTACATCCCTGTCCAAAGTGCAGCACTGCATGTAAGGTAAATAACGTATATGACTGTGGACACAGTTTAACTCACAACACACAGCTACAGTGGTGTTTATGTAGTTTTAATTACCTGTAAGATTTTTCCTTAAGGTTTGTTGAGAGCACACCCAGAAAATGGAATATAGCATTGATACGCAGTTGCATTTGCATTCATCTCAAAAACAAAGTGATGGTTGAATATAACTGTAAATTCATAATAAAGTAGTATAGGTAGCTAAGACACATGGCAACCACAATGGGAGCACCAACTTTCCAACCTTGCTAGAATATGATTGTGGTGTCTGTCATCTCAGGTTGTTTCCATACCAAGCTGCCTCTGCTGGTTTCTGTTGTATCCTTCTGCGCAGCTGAAGTACGTGATGTGCGTGCTGAAACACGCTAACAGTATGGTGTTGGCAGAAGCGCATAGATGTCTGTGAATTCATGCTCACTGAGGTGTTTAAATTGATCAGTTGAGCATCACTAAAGCCAGAGTCATTCAGACAGTGCAGCACGGCACACAGAGGACTTCTGTACAGTCTAATGAAGAGCAGCAAGATGGTGGTGGGATACCTGAGCTTCTGTAGCTCTTTCATTGTGTATCTGATACTACAAGTGACCTGAGTGATTGTACATTTCAACAGGATGTTGCTTTCATCCCGAATAATGTCTCTTTATTAAATCCTTGAGGTTACGAAATCCACCGGTTATGGATAACTTGATAAAAGAAGCATCACATGGTCCTCAGTGTCAGTGATGCTCTACCTTTGTCTTTGAGCTTACAGAGCCCTCGCTGTGTTGTTGAAGCCATGAGAAAGGAGTCTATTCTTTTTTATTTTACTGGCCACTTTATGCCAGAGGCTCAAATTAGCCTGAGTTGTTAACAGAATGATTTCATTCATACTGTGCAGCTCAGCAGTGATAATCAGTCTGTCTACTTCCCCTGTGGTCTGTAATGGAGATTCTCGTCCAAAGGGAAAATGTTGAATATGTTGAAGACGACCAAAAGTACACTAAAGAAGATTAGTATCTCATTTTACATTCACTCTTTTTACACACATTTAATCCGTTTTAAAAGTAAGTCAAGGTTTTGTCAGTGCAGTCATTATGTAATAATTTTAAAATGGGAAAAGGCATTTTTGGGTTTTTTGTTTTTTTTACTTGGTTTCCTCGTCCTGTTCTGATTTTTACAGAGTGAATCACATTTGGATTGGGAATCCCATAAAATGTCATGACCATTAATGCCTCTCAGCAAAGTGTGATAAACTAATTAGGAAACAAATAACACACACCCAACATTCCTCAAGGTCCTGAGACTCGGCTCGCCTCCTGTAATCTTTGTGTGCACGGCGTCTCACACTCTGATCACTTGTTCTCTCCCTCTAGTCTATTCTTATATAAGAGTAGGTGGGAGAATACCTCTCTCCTCCTTCTGGACTTAATGCAGTGCCAGTCAAATCCCACTCTCAGCACCTTTTAAGTAATTTTTATCAGAAGAACTAGCAAAGGAATATTATATAACATCAGCTGACGGCACTCTGTCTCTGTGAAACCCATCTCACTTTCAGAGACGCACAAGAGCACTGTGTGTTGTAAAAGTCACAGTCTGCTATGTACATATCCATGCAGATGCACGCCAACAGTACACACACCCACACGTGCAAACACAGATGCATTTAAGTCCATTACATAAGGCTACAGTGTAGGTTTGTTTTGCTGGTTGCTTTCTCCTGGCATTGTTGCAAATGGTTTTCTCTGTCTACTGCACTGTTGGAAAAACAGATAATAAAGTAAATCTCTCCATTCTGCATGTGAGCATGCACACACACACACACACACACACACACACCAATAACAGTAACCCCAGCGGTATTCTTGACAGTCGACACTGACTCATCGCCACATCAGTAGTGTGTTTATGAAGTGGGTGAGAATTGAAATGCCAGTTCCTGCTCTTTTAGTGTATAATTGTTATCCACAGTATCCAAGTGACAGTGGTGCACCTCACAAAATTTTACACTGTCAACCACAAAATGAAGAGCAGTTTCCAGTGTGACGAAACGATTCATATTAAACCTCCATGCCTGTCTGTAGTTACCAACGCGCCTCTGTTTACTTCCCTCCTGCAGTCTGGCTTTAGCACAGTAATGCTCCCTGCATGTCTATGTAAATCCTCCTTGCCGCTGTCTGGGCCAACATACTGTTGCTGCAGTCTCTCTCACTTACTGAGGGAGCTTTATTTTAGGTTTGTATTCATTTCACCTCTCTCACAGTTCCTCTCACATCCCATCTCTCCCAGGAAAAGAACTTGGAATGGTTCCCCCGAATGAGAGCCATGTCTCTGGTGAGCAGTGAGGGAGACAATGAGCAGAATGAGATGCGCTGTCTGCAAGAGAAACTGGACAACACCGTCAGTCTGGTGGCTCAGCTCTCAGGCCAGCTGGCTGAGCTCAAGGAACAGGTAGAGTACCACTCCAGGCCATTGTTCATGCTGTGGTGGGAATAGCTCTGGTCTTAGCATGGCGGTAGTCTTATTTAACATCTTATTTAGGCATACGCTGTTAGTCAACTACAACACATGGACTCTATGTGCTTCCTGATCTCAAGCCTCTTTCCACCTAAAAACCCCCTGCAGGGCAAAAGGTCATATGGGCGAGGCCGCATCAGCAGTCTGGTTGTCATTCTAAATTCAGTAATCTAAACCGATTTTATAAAATCCTTGATTTTCCCAAATGCATCACAACAGGTGACTATCACGTCAACAATCCGAATGTTTGAGAGCCGCCAGTGAGCCTCTGGCTGTTTGGATGACTAGCTCTGCTGCTGCAGTGTGACTGATCACTCTCATCACCTGCCTCCCTTACATGTGATACCAGCTACAGGCCTGTTCTTGTTCCTCTTCTGCCACATGTGTCTGTGAAAATGGCTCCTAGTGTGGAGACACACTCACCAAACAAAACTAGAACCTCTGTCAGCCTTAGCAAGCAGTAAGAGTCTAACATCTCCCTGCCACTCAGCACCCTCGTGTAACCCTTGTAACAACCGCGTTTGTGTGCTTTTGATGTGCCCTTGATCAGGACACTGAAGCCCTATATCTCTGAATGCGTAGTTTGGGTCAACTGCAGGCCATTTATTATTGTAATCTAGGTTTTCAGTAGTTTATACTGAGTAGACTAGTAATATGGAGTCACAATATTAGTCAGGATGTCATTCTGCCAATATGATAAACAGAATTTTTAGCATATACTCATAAGAGGTGTGTGCTAATGCAGAACTAGGTGAGGCCCAACCACAGTGCTGCTGTCACGAGGAGACACCACAAAGGTCCTGGCTGAGAGGAAAGTTCTCCTGCAGCTCCTCCCTCATTACAACCTCTTCTGACCTTGACACTTTATGCTATCACAGCTGGGATTGTGTACGAGTGTTTCTTTTAATCTGCATGTACTAAATAGTTTATGGTTCACAGAACCATAAACTATTCAGCCATGCCTTTTTTTATAACATCTAGGGCTGGGTGTCATTCCAAAATTTTCAATACTGATACAGATACCTTGACTTTGATACCGGTTCCTAAACGATACTTTTTTTTCCCGATACCAGCTTTTATAAAATCAATAAAAAAAATATATATACACATTTTGGTACAGACCATTAGGTTTTTTTTTCAATTCCTTGGTAATTTTTGTGCTTTCAAAGCAGTTTCATAACATAGAAAGCAAACCTATTTACCACAAACTTAAGTTCTGTTAAGATCAATAAATATAATTAAACCAATGTTGTAAAAGATGGAAGTATGGAAGATTGATACCCAGCACTAATGACATCAGCATTAAAAGCTCTACAAACAGGATAGTTGTGTGAAAACAGCTGCTTCTGATTCATGAAATGTGCCACCTACACCCACACACACATACCCTTACACAACATCCACCGTGCAGGTCACGGTTCTGCATAATAATATGCCCACACATGATGGTGTCCTCTAATGAAGTTTGCCAGGTACATCTGAGTTCCCAGTCATAACAGCAGTGTTGAACAAAGTGATTTGTGTCTTACTGAAAAGAATTCATCTTTTTTTTTAAAGAAAATCTCAGTCAAATGCTAAGAAGGGAATTTACACTTAATTCAACTCTGTCACAGAATTGTTTGCAGTGTTTGAAATTACAAATTCAAGAAGTCCTCTTTTATCTAGTATATTTTATAACACATCAGCTATTCCAGCTTCATTTCCTAAGCTAATGAGACGGCACTTGTTCTGTTCTATTCATCATTATATCTGTGCTCCAAGTTCAAACAAATAAATACTCCTCCCTGGAAATGTAATATATATGTGAACATGGGAATATTGTTTGTTATAATAATAAGTTGCATGATAATCTGCCAAGTTAAACGATAATAGCATATACATGCACACTACATGGAGAATTGAAAGCCACTATGGGTTGATGGTTTTGTCTGTCTGCCTTTTCCACAGATGACAGAACAGAGGAAGAACAAGCAGAGACTCGGATTTCTGGGTCCTCCCCAGACCAACCATCACATCCCATCCCACTGAGGGGCGCAAAGTACACTGAAGGCTCAGAGTAAAGAAACACATGCCCTTCATCTCCAGCCTTAAGAACAATACAGTACGCTTACTCCGATGTGCACAATTACTGATGTCAAATGGCAAGAAGCCAGCAGTATTTTTTTTACCTAGTGCCTTTAATATGGCACAAACTCTGCCTTACTGGAAACAAACAAACATTGTGCCTTATGCACTCAATCAGCTACTAGGAACACACTTTACAGGCCGTCTGTGCTGTACGTACTCTCGTGTACTGTGGAGCGGAACTCATCTCACTGAACGATTGATCAGGCACGGCACATTTCTGCTAGTGTAGTGTCGTGCGCTAGACGTAGGTTAAGGGAAATGGTAAGGCATGGTTAATGGTTAAGTGCTGTCAAGTCTGTGGACGGCTTTGTCTCGGCCTCCGTTCCTCAGCTGTCTCGGTGCAGATTAACCGGCCACACACAGGTCTGTGACACTGAGGGCTTCTTTAATCTCTGATTGGAATCCAGGGGAGACGTGTGTGCACTAACGGCTAGTATTTTCCACTTTATCTTTTAGATTTCTGATGGTATTTATAAGAAAATGCACGGTTAATAAACTGGATTGTTATTTCTGCATTTTGGAAAAAGATTCATGCTGCCTTACTCATTAACTTTTATTATAAACGGTATACAGCAATTGCTGAAAGTGCACTTTTTTAAAGCTGTAACTGGAAACATTGGCTAATTTGGGGCTATTATTTTTTTATGCTTCGTGTAGTGTTGTGTTTAAAAATGCACTCACTGCACTATTTCTGTTGCCTTCTTCACAGAATACATAAGTAACAGAAATGCGAATAAAAATAATGATTACCCATACAAAACCTGCTTGAAATAGAAAAATCTAAATCTTATATTGGTACATAATGACATACCGACAGCTTTGAAGATGGTTTTTTGTTACAATATGAACATCCTCATGTCTATAGAGATGTCAGCTAATACTATGTCTGTGTCTCTATTTACTGTATCTGCTCATATCATGTTCATCTCCCACTGTTTTCTTAGAGATTTTTAGTGTAAATCATTCACACTAGTCTCTCTTGGACTGCAACTATGGGCCAAGCCTCATTTTGCATTTTAAAACTGCCCAAACAAATGGCAGACTACTTGTGCATGTACTTGATGGTGACTATGCTGTGACAGTTTCTGGTAAAACAAAGTGTATAGAAACATATTTTATGTGGTTGAGTGTTGTAATAAATTTGTAACATGACTCACTGGTGTGCTTTGAATCAGCAGTTTGCTTTAGTCCTTGTTGTTGTTAGGGATGAATGAGCACTCCCCCACATTCACCTTGACCCTTTCTGCACCCACCCCTGTCCACACACACACACACACCAGTGTTTTCTCATACTTGTACTTGTCCATGGAGATAGCAATGGGCGTAGGAAAATGCCGCTCTTTATTTAGTAAGTTAACAGAGACATGATGTCATTGTTTTGTTTAGTTCATCTCGAAATTCATTGTAGCTAATTAATAGTTAATATGATGCACAGAGACTAAACCAGATTTGGCAATTTAACGTTTGTTCTCACATCAGCCCACTTCATAAGCCTTGGTCTTATCCAAATTTAATACTCTATTAGAAACTGAATTATTTTTTTTAAATTACTAAGAGAAAAGATGCTTTGTTTTCTTTTTAGAACACTGACTACCAAACAAGTGTAATTGTAACTACAGAGTAGCTCAACTAATTTGACAAAATAGAAACAATGAGTGGATAAAAAAAACAAAACACTACATATATGGATTAAACCAGCTACATGTGGAGAAGTGAGTAGCATGGAAGGCTAAACAGTTGCTAAAAGTATTAGATAAATGGCAGAAAGACAAAAATTATTAAAATATATTTTAAAAAATTGGTGATAAATGGCTGATAATGTATAAATGTCCAGAGCTCTACCACTCTAAGCAAACTAATAGTCAACACTTCACTTCAAATGAACATATTTGTAGCATGGGACACTGTGTCCATGGCAGAGTGGTTTAGTTCATCTGACAGGGCTGTAGAGGTGCTTGTGGAAAACAAAAATAGCTGGGGAGCCACTCATCTAGAAGATGTAAATAAGAAGCATCTGTCACTGAGAACTTCTGTCTATTCACAAATTTTTCTTTGTGATGCAATGTGTTCTTAAAGAAATGAGATTCCTCTGTTGGCACTGGTTTTACTGAGCACTGTCATCCACGTTGTTGATAATTTAGCACTTGGGGTAATGAAGCTTACAGAGCCGTGGCTGTTTGATTGTCTGTATGTTTGTGCTTGTATAACATGTTTGACATGCTAAACGACCCACAGAAAGGCCTCAACTGGTCTTTTATCCTGCCCTGTCATTTACCCTCTACAGAGAAGCCCATCCTTTTTGGCTTCAGTTCGCTGTTTATGCTAGCAGCCCAGCATTTGCTGCTGCTGCCTGTGACAGCCATTAAAATTAGCTCACGCAATGCCATAATGGTGAGCAGCTGTCACCGTGTAGACAAGAAGGGTAAAGTGCAGCATTACTGGAATGTATTGGACTAGGAGAGGGAAGGGAGTGCAGAGGGCTCGGGGTAATACCAGGACCATCATTACATCTGGCAAAAGTCTTCTCGCCGTAGTGTCGTACCAACATGTACTGCTTCAATTTGTATCACTTCCTAAACAGATCATCTGAAATGTATGTTTGGACCAGCGATAGAAAACATTTAACTTCAATGTCCATTTGTCAAATCATTTGGGAGAATACAAGCTTAGGATAGAAGATAGTCCGCTTCATTTCATCCTCAGTACACACTGAACCCTTTCTAACACACGTGAGCGGCGTATTATTTACTTTTTGAACACATCCTTAGACACATTTAGATCTCAGTCATGGTTGAATCTCTTTGCAAACCACAGCCAAGAGTCACATGCTTAGCCTGAGTGATTTCAGTAGTGAGAGTGAGAAAACACCCAGTGAAGGTCAGTAAAGTTGAGTAAAGTTGAGGCAACGTCCCAAACACCTCAGTGGCAAGAAGCACTTTGAGTGAGTCAGGCACTGAAAGGACCAAACCAAAATGACACCTGGCAGTAAATTTTAGCTATACTTTATATTTAACTGGATATAAACAATAGTTGAAAAGAGTAACATAATAAGCTGCATGAGAGTCATCTGTTGTTTTCAGTTGACCACACAAAGTTGAGCAAGGAGCATAGGGAAGGTCCCTCTTCACTGTCATTTTTATAAATAAACAAGCCCCCATGATGACTGGCATGTGACTTCCTGCGTCTGGCTGTGAGACCAAGCCTTTGTAGTCACATGATGCATCAACATTAAAACACAAAACAAGCACATGGAAAAACACTAAAGGGCGTGTCCTCTGTCCCACATACTGCAGATGTAGTATGAGAGAGTCAGGCTTATAACTAAACAATTAATAAATCATTCCAATAATAATATTTTAATGTTCTAGTTATCTGCTGCTTGTTGTCCAAGAGATCACTGCAAACACTGTGATGTTATGAAAGTAAAAAATAATAAAAAAAGGAACATATTTACAAAATGTGCTGCTAGAGTGATCGCTGTGTATAGTTGCATTTAAATCATGATCACGCCAAAATCACAGCCAAACCTCGACAAACATGACTTTGTGTCTTGCTCACGTCAGATTACTCATAGTTGTGGATTCTGTTGTTGTTAATATGGATGATAAATTCTGTTCTAATGTGTATTTTCCCATGATTTTCAATGATACAAGGCCAGTGCAAGCTACTGACACTAACATCATTCCATAAACACTGCATGGTTATCTGTTATGTACAACTTTATCATCACTATCTGTCACTGGCCAGGCCATCATAACACCTTTATCTCTTACCAGTATAAAAGCTCCCCCTATGTGAACTGTCGCACTGTCTTAAACACAAGGCCTCTTGCTTAAATGTTTGCAGGCAGCCAGCATATCAACCTAGTACATGAGAAATGGCTTAGCTCCATCCTAAAGTCACATGATTTCACCTGGAGCACTTATTTTGGCCATATTTTGCAGTTCAGTTGGTGTGACACTTAAAATGCTTTCCACAAAAGTTGAACATTTCCAACATTTTTAAATTCATTAAACCCATTAAGAGAGATTTCATTTTCTGATTTGCCATTCCATCCTAGTCGCTACAGTTTATGCCTAATTGCTAATATAGAGGTGCTTGATCAATAACAGTGGCACGCACTGACCCTCTCATCTGTCCCTTTCAATCTGTGGCCAGTTACCCATTTTTCTTCTTCATTTCTAACCCCAGAAAACTTTCCTGTGACAGAATCTTGGTTTAGCAATCACTTAGAGAGAGTCTTAATTTAAAACCTCTGCATTATCCAAGGAATATTCCTTTAGGTGCTACAATGTCCACTGCAAACCAAGAATGACGCCCTCCTCCACCTGATTCACTCCCAGTTTGTTAGATGCAGCATCCCGGGGTCCTCCATTGAGTTCATTACAATCCCACTCCACATCTCTCCCGTCCCTCCTCTCACATTTCTTCAGCTTTTCCTGTTATACACACTCAACCTTAAACTTTAAACTTTTATAAGTTTCTTTCCCAAACACCATGTTTAGGCTTGGACTTCTATGAGGATTAAATATTATTTTCATATCTATTCCCCAGTCAGTCAACCTTTAGTCATCATGGACAAAGTGCATGTAACATTGCACACCACTAGTACTCTCCCTCTGGGCATGTTTCATCTAATTAGCTACAGAACGGGCTCAGGTTCCCTGTTAAGCATGTATAGACTGTACGTGACTGCTGTGGGCATCTGTCCTGCCTGGATGAAAAACAACTGAAATGCTACAGACATGCTGAGATGATTTGGATACTTCAGTCTGGCTGCCCGTCTCAGTCCCCCTTTCCTCACCCCTGATCATTCCCTCTCCCTTTGCGGCTGCAGTAGTTTGACTCCTACAGGCTGTTTGAGTTGTGCTGGCTCCTGGCCTGGCAACCCACGTTCACAAGCCACAGCCCAGTTCAAGTCTGGCTCCAGTAGTGTAGTTTGCCCTAGTTGTGTTACTGCTGTGAGGATCAGCTCTCACTGCATTTAACTGGACTATAAGAAAGCTTGTTAGCTGAAAGGTGCTTTTTTTATGGGTCAGTGATTTTAAGCAATATTTGAAAAGCTGCAAAGGTTTATATAGTGTAGCAGCAAATAAAATAAAACAAGTTATTTATGGAATTCAACTAATTCCTTTGTTGTGTCAAACAATGAAAATGGGTGACAGCAGGTGGCTGCAAACAATTTTAAAGAATGATTTTTTTTTATTGGAAACTAATAAAGATGCACTTACATATTAATTTAAAACAAAAAGAGTGGGACACTAACATTTTCTGCTGTGTTTAGTCAGTATATGACCTTTTAACTGTTTCCCAAGTTTTAGTTGGTTTCATTTAACATTTGCAAGCCATAATATAAGAACACAGTGATCCAGGGGGCCACCCAAAGCAGCTAATCATGGATCAGGTCATCATGATCATTACATCTCAGTAAGTCAAACCAAAAGAAAGTGTGTACAATTTTTGAGTTAAGTGCAAAACAAATGAGCTAGAACATTTTATTTTCAGTGTTTTGATTATAATTTGTCTATATTGTAGTTGTATACTGTATGAGTTGTACATCATGAGAGGAAATGTTAACACAATTGGAAACACTGAAAAACTAATTATTGTGGTACACAAATAATTGGTTTAGTCTTTCAAAAATAGACCAGCTCTTTTACTTCTCTTCATCTGTTCAGTATAATTTTAACATTGGCAAGTGGAAGTACAAAGTCTCTTATTTGGTGCATACAATTTGTACAAAAAGCCTTTATAGTACAACTACTGCAAAAGGTTAATATAAACTGACATCAGAGAAAACCAACAAAATGCCAAATGTCCCTTTTCCTTCGTAGCGTAATCACACAGCTGGACTGACTAATCAGTCATTCTCTCAACTCTGTCATCATCACATCAAACTTTTTGCCAGTTCTGGGCAGAGGGAACGGCAATCTGAAGGCCAGCGAAGAAGACCTGGTACCGGTGCTTCCACATGATGAAGACACCCACGGCACAGACAAGTGCTTGGAGCATGTTAAGCACGATCTGGATCAAGAAGTAAAGGGCGAGTGTCCCGGTGATCACATCACAGTTGCTGACCCCCTTGTAGGCGAAGGTGCGGGCTATTGGGTCACCTGGGTCCAGAATGCACATGCAGTCCTCTTTCACCTTCTCGCAGATGAAGCTGCTGGTCTGTGAGTAGTGGTGTGCAGCGAAAGCCATAACCAGCACTGAAATAACCAGGCCGACTGTACACAGGATAAAGTAGAGAAGCTAGAAAAGGAAGTGGACAAATATGAGGTGATGCATTTTTACCTTGAAAGTTTTGATCAGCCAACCTTTTCTGATCTTTAACTATGTTCTAGAAATCCAGCTCCTGCTCTAGTCTGTTGTCTCATGATTAATACAGAGTGCCAATACTGCAGCCTAGAGACAGACATGCTGGCTTGGTGCCTATGGCAAGTTTAATTCAAAGAGATTACCCACAATGCTACAGGGCAAGGTCTGACCCTCAGAGTAGGAGCTCAGCTCTTTGCACAGAGTAGACACAGCATGCTAAGACTGCCCTGCAGCTACAGCCGCTTCCCACCTTTAGTGAACATCCTGTCTGCTAAACAACAGAGTGTGTCTAAAAATACCCCTGTAAAATGTGACAGAGGTTTTGTGTTATTTATGTTATAGCACAGTCTCAGTAACACTAAACCTTCATCTGAATCTGTGGCTTACATAACAGCAGCCCTCATTTTCTGGTGTGTTTTGCTCTCTGTTACATGCTGTTTGTGGAGTTGTACAAATGATGAGCAGTCCTTGATTTGAAATGTCATTTACGTTAATTTGGGAACAGCTGTGAAATCTGGGGTATGGCAGGCTATGGGGTGTGCACATGCACATCAACAAGTGCTTTGCTGAAAATCACACGCTTCACTAAATGGAATTGATCTCAAACCCAAAAGCAGGTAGAAAGTATATCTTCCCGTTTACAGCGGAAATGGTGCCCTGAAACACCCCTTAAGTGAGCACTTAACAAAGTGATAGAACTTTCGTACAGCTAGGACACCTATCTGCCAAAACACTTGATTTCAGAAACATCTACAGTTACAGCCCATTTTCTATTCGCTCCACTTGGAACTCCCATCTTGAGAGCACTGCACAATGGGCAGCAGAAATAAATAAATGAACTGACTGTGACACTATAAATGAAGCTAAGAGTGAATATCGCAAAGCCATTGAGCTGTTTGGATGAATGACATTAGTACATTTGTTTTGACGGCCATAAAGAAAAACAGCGGGCTAATTGCAGCTGCTTTGGCGTACACATTATTAGCTGTGTTTAAAGGGATGCTTTATTTAGCTGTATGTCTGATACAACAGTACTCATGGATGTGAAAGTGAAGACAAAGATATGGGAGCACAAAGTAAAACAACTCGAGCAAGATTTTGGTGAACGACATCATCGCTGTGATAACTTCATATAAAACCATTTAATATTCCCATTTTGGAAACTTTGTATATTAAGATGCTAATTGAAACAATACTTGTAATCTTGGTGATTAAAGACATTTGGTTATATTTAAAAACTATCCAATACATACACTACCAGAACATCATCATGCAAAAGTGTTTTAAAGCAGCGTATGTACATATTTTAATCTGGTATACACACCAGAGAAGAGGATGCCGCTTCCCAGGGCTGATTTTAGTCGCCTTGAAATTCCAGCTGCATATATTGTATGGCTAATTAAGCTGTACGATCAAGTCGGGATAACGAATGCACTCATCCACTCGCAGAAATCCCCACAGAACTTTTTTTTAAAAAACAGGAATGCAGTTAAAAAGCCTTTCTCTCTGTCATTTATAGCTGCAGTTTCAGAAGAACGTCAGTTCTTAGTATCAGGTTTGAAAGATCTCCTGATCAATCCGATCACTTCTGTTAATAAAACTAAGAATCTACAACCTTTCAAAGAGAGATGCTGTGCATGAATAAGGAACCTGATTTGACTCCATACATGGCACATACAATCGCAAACTGGTTTGTTTACTTTTGTTTTTTGCAAAAGAAAAAAAACCCCATTTAAATAAATAAAATAAGTGTCAGGGTGTGTGTAGACTCACCTTGACAATGAACTGCCTGGTCGTCCTCTCATCAGGGATGTAGGTGATACAGTAGAGGATGAAGCCCACAATGGAAACCAGACATAACTGCAACACACCAAAACATGTTTGATATGGTTTGATTAGATTTACTGTGTATAATACTTGCTATATGTCCCTTCATTACCACATGCATTTCTGACTTTATATACTCATGATACAATTTGATTATACTACACTGTGATATTGTGGGTCTTTGGTTCTTCTTACCATTGCTAACTCTGAGAGATGAGACAGTCCAAGTAACTTCAAAACAGTGCTGATTTATTCAAAGGATCACAGGTAAAATTAACATTACACGCTCAGGTATCTTGCACCTCCAAACTGCTCACAGGCAGATGTAAGATGAAAGACCCTGAACCCACCAGGCCTATACATTATATCCCCTCGGTTGGGCTAGCCCCATACTACACAGAAACGTCAACCAAGACGTCTCTGTTACCAGCTTTGCAGCTGGCCATAGCAGTAGTCAAAACATGAAGCAAATCAATGTGTGTGTGTCTGTTGATTAAGTGGTGTGTAACTAAAAACATTCTCACACGACCTCTAGTAACATGTCGTGACTTAAACATAAGAACATATTATGGCTAAAGCTACAGTTATACACGTCATAATAATAATATTAAACACCCTGTCTGCTGACAGTCATCAACTCTTCTCTCTAGTTATCCTTGACCAGATGTACCCTGTAGAAACTCATACGCATGACTAAGCATTTAACAGTCTAACTAGACATCCTATCTCCACTAAACATTTCTAATACATAAAGTATCTATCCAATATCTATCTGACTAAAAATACCTAACAATATACAGTATGTGTGTTTGCTAGAAGACAGAATCGAAACAAGAATCTTGTTCCAGATGATCTATTGTGCGTTCTCTTAGTATTGCATGATTCAGCAGGGAGCTGTCATCTGATTATATTAGTTTCCCTCTCTCTCCCCCGACGTTCACACAGACACTCTCACACAATCGCTGCACTGGAATTGCGGTCTTGTGACTAACGTGCAGCATCTTGTTTAAATGTTTTTCCCAGGTTCTTAAGCACCCTGGAAAGTTCAAAAATGATCTCAGTGTTTTTCACTGAGATGAATCTCGTGAGGATCTAACTCGGGATGTTGGTGTCCAAGGATATTTTCAAGGCCTGACGGCATGAGTGATAAGCTAAGTTAGGACCCAACCACCAAAATGTGAACTCATCTTAGTGAGAAGTACTTTGTTGTTGTTTTATATGACAAAGGTCACAGAGAGTTTATCATTATTCTCTTGTCATAACAGATTGCAAAGAGCCATTTAATTGTCATTGGCTTATACTTAAACTGAAATTTTAAATGCTATTTTGCTTACTCTTCAATTGTTTTGACAGAGTTGCATGTTATCTGTTGACTCACCTTCTGTAGCACTTCAAATCAAATTTCAAGTGTTTTCATTGTTTACAGTTCCACCAAAACTTTTACTCATCCAGTAAAGTTTAAACTGTCCTCATTACACTTCAAATGATGCTTCAACTGCTTTCAATTGTTTTTGTAGTTCAAACACTGACATTTTCACATCCTTTATGAACAGCATCTCTGACACCCCAACCGCTTTGAACTCAGCTCAGCTGTTAATTTTACACTTTTAGTGCTTGCAAAGAAGTTTACAACTCAACTTCCCGCAGGCCTTTAACCGAATTCACGCTTTAATTTTTACCTACTTTCAGCTTTAACACTGACACTTTGTACGATGGACAGATCATGAGACCATGAGCCACTGTGCACAAACATGTAAAAGGCCCCCATCCCTCCTATATAACAGAGTGGATTTAGAACAAGAGTGGAAACATCTCCATTGACTCTATAAAGATTGTTTTTTGTTTTTTACAATAATGGCGGATCATTGGAATGCTGAATAGTTTCAAATATTAACAGCAGCACCACAGAGTTACAATGACTTGGCTGCTATCATCTAAAGTAAGAAGTTGAAATCAAGGGCAAGAATTGTACTTTTGACTTTTTGAGTTAGCAACATGTTGTTAGGTATTTTTAGTCAGATAGAAATTGGATAGATACTTTATGTATTAGAAATGTTTAGTGGAGATAGGATGTCTAGTTAGACTGTTAAATGCTTAGTCATGCTTATGAGTTTCTACAGGGTACATCTGGTCAAGGATAACTAGAGAGAAGAGTTGATGACTGTCAGCAGACAGGATGGTTAATATTATTATTATGACGTGTATAACTGTAGCCTTAGCCATAATATGTTCTTATGTTTAAGTCACGACATGTTACTAGAAGTCATGTGAGAATGTTTTTAGCTACACACCACTTAATCAACAGACACACACACATTGATTTACTTCATGTTTTGACTACTGCTATGACCAGCTGCAAAGCTGGTAACAGAGACGTCTCGGTTGCCGTTTCTGTGTAGTATGGGGCTAGCCCAACCGAAGGGATATAATGTATAGGCCTGGTGGGTTCAGGGTCTTTCATCTTACATCTGCCTGCGTGCAGGTTGGAGGTGCAAGATATCCGAGTGTGTAATGTTAATTTTACCTGTGATCCTTTGAAAAAATCAGCACTGTGTTGAAGTTACTTGGACTGTCTCGTCTCTCCGAGTTAGCAATGGTAAGAAGAACCAAAGGCCCACAATGTCAAAACATGTCTTACAACCTTTTGACTGTCTGTCTCAAACATTGGGTCAATTTAATAATTAGGTACCTAGCTAACTAAATAAATTTGCTAAGCTATCTACAACAACGGAACAATTAGTTTGCAAAATACTAATTTGCTGATACATCCTGCTGTTCCCTACAAAAAACACTGGATCTGAATTGGCTGTCTGGCACTCCTAGAAGCTACAGGAGTCATGTGACCTGCTGCTGTTTGTGACCCCTCAGTGTTGCAACTCTGCTATCTTAACGGCTCCGCTATATAAGATCAGAGTGAAAAAGAGAAGTCATTTTGTCTCTTTGTACTCATATTTGGTCTAGTTATACTTGTTTGGCATCTATTTTTACTTGTATCTCTTTGTGCTTGTTTTGCATCCAGTTTTACTCCTTTTGCATATCCTGACTTTCCAAGTAGACATTAACAGTCAATTCATACTGAGGCTCCCCAGGGCCCCCCTCACCCCCTGGGTCCCTGGGCCTGTGCCCAGTAGGCTGTTCTAGTAAGCCTTCAGTGCTTCCTACTAGTTAGGTACCTTGGCTTAAACTAAGGTTTCAACTTTTTAAGTGCATCCTATTAAACTACAACTCCCAAACAACATTTGAATACATGAAAATAATTCATATATTATGACATTTAAAACAATGTAATATTCTTTTGAAAACGTAGCTTTTCCGGTTTCTCTGTTTTGAAATTAGACATGTTACACGCAAATGTAATTAAAAAGAAAGTTTATCTTCAACTGTTTATGCACTCAAACCTTTTTGGAACTGAATGTGTGGTAAGGCAGATGATAAGGATGACGAGATGTAAGCATATCATATTCAAAAACAGTGATTTGATGTCATGTTGGTGTTCATTTGTCAGGTTGGAATTACGACATGCTGTGATGTTGAGTATTTGTAGGACATGCAGTGAAAAATGACAGTAGGTGCAAAGTGGACTTGTGTGACTGAGAAGGACTGGAGATTTAGCTGCATGCATCACACAGATGGAGATTCATTAGAACATGACAATACCAGTGACTTCCCTACAGTCACCGTCTGTCGTGGCAGGGAAGCCAGCACTGAATGCAACATGGTGAGCATGGACAGTACACATAGCTGAGGGTCATGCAGCAGTATCAGAAATGGGACTCTCAGATTCCATGCAAGCTTGTGAATATAGTTGCTGATGTTAGATCATAAGAATGGTGCTTACAATTATCCCAGCCCAGTGTGGCGTCTCCCTGACCAGGAGTGAGGAACTGATGGCCAACATAAGGAAGGCCACGACCGTGACAGCCACCCCCAACAGCAGCTGGAGCAGGGCAACAAGCACAGGGAAGCGACAGACTCTACACTTTTTGCCATCTTCTGCTGCTGGACTTTCATCTCTCTTCTTCTTGCCCTCCTTCTTGTCTGAGGAACGTTTCTGCCCCTGCCCCATTTCTTCTCCTGTCTTAACGCTCTTTTTCTGTCTGTCCTCTCGACTTTTACTGATCAGGGTGAATGAGCCTGCCTGGTGTCTGCCTCTTTCTCCTTCCCCTCCCTGCCAAGGCCTCCTTTCACCATAAACCTAGCTTGGCTGCTATTTGGAAACAGAGAAGGCTCTGAACTAATATGGAAAACATTTGGATGGGATTCCTAAAGCGGATCCAGTGCCACATATAGAGCAGGCAGCATATTGTGGAGGAAAGGAAGAGGAGGGAAAGGGGGCAGGATGACACAAAGGGGGATTCTAACATACGACTGGGAGATGATTTCACTTGTAGTCAGTAAAGAAAAAGGGGAAGAGGCAAATCAGATGGAGTGAGCTAATGAAAAAAGAAAGCCACACTTCTGAGAATCAGTGAGACTGGATCACTCTTTATCAACACTGTTATACAAGAGAGCCATATGCTGCCAGGCTGAAAAAGTCACATGACATACAGGAAGAAGTAATGTGATCATAAGGCATGTGAGGGCATTATAGGGGCTCAGTTTGTGAAAATTCTAATGTTAATAAGAGGGGAAGAGGTGTCCGTTGCTATCAGGTTAACTTCTCGACGACACTTATACAAGCTTTGTCGTTTTTAATAGCACATATTTGATGCAAAGCTCTAGATCTTGCCTACTTTTGTCAGTAGTGAATGTAACAGCCTAACAGCATCATGAATTGAGTGACTTTTATTATTTTTTGCACAATGCAATCATTCTTTAGATACTGTTTTGAGAGATACCACAAATCAAAAGTCAAAGTCAGGGAACATCAATTAGCAATTTCGCTGTCAGTCTTTCACACATTATTATTATCAGGCTAATAGACACTCTGGGGAAGGTGGGAGAGCAGCGCCCATGCTGAGATCAATAAAGAACCGAGGCGCACGTGTTTGAGCACACAGACGGGTCGGTGCCATGGTTACTGACTACTCAGTTTTGAATGACTGGACATGTAGGCTGCCCTGCCCTGGGCAACAATAGGAAGTAACAAGAGCGCATGAACGCGCACGACGTGCCCCCCCCCCACCATGTTTATATTTTGTATTTGCGTCACACTAACCCCTATGTTTTCATTATAGATCACCATAGATGATATTCAGTTCTGGGAAAGTTGCCAGGTTTTGCTGCAAACAAAAGCAGAAAAACTACATCATTTTTAGGAGGAGAGTCTCTCCTCTGTGGGATCCTCTAAACTGTAATTATTTATGGCATAAAACCAGCCTGTGTGGTCGTTTGTTAGCCCGTGGTCCACTTGGTACAGTAACAGAAGCTCGATCTGCAAAGTTTGGGGAAGGACTGTGCAAAAACGCTGCTATACGCGAATTAATAGCCTGTCCCTCTTCATGTCTGTGCAGTTTTTCCTCCGCTACAGGTCGCAATGGTTACACTGCATCGCTCCTGGAACAGCGGTGATAGCTGCTGTAACACAGAGAAGGTCTAATTGCCGGACTTTGTGCTGGTGCAGGCTACACGTGAGTCGGAAGCTGTTTCTCGCCGGAGGCGCGCCTGCGCTCTAACCACAGCTCCGACGGCTTTGCAAAGTGGCAGCTCAGGAAACTATAGATATCAGTCTGAGGCGCAGCTCCACCGGAGGACACGCACTGTACATCATCTCCCCTTAGTCGTCCTTGTGTGGATAGTGGAATAACAAACATTACTCCAAGAATCTCAGGATAAGCAGCAACAGAGACGCGATGGATGAAAGAATACCGCATTTACAGGACAGGCAGTTCATGGAGCACGCAGATTTCTTGGGGTGAGTGTCACTTTTGGCAAACTCTGTTTAAGAAATTGTTATGACAACCTAGTAAATAACCGTGCATTTCCCTCGCTGCCTTAGGGTGGATTATCCTTCTCTCTACATGTGCAAATCCAAGAGAGGAATAAAACGGGAGGACGGTGGGAAGGTTCGCGCGTTTTTTTTAATACAAATCCTAATAACCAGTTTTTTTGTTTTGGTTAACCAGCATCTGAATATTCCTTGAACTCCACACAATTCATATGTTGCATTCTATAACTTCCAGCTTCCATATTTCTGTTCCAGTAGAGTAAACGCTTGTGTTTTTGCCAGCAGGACGCATACAAGTTACCACACCGGTTGATAGAGAAGAAGAGGAGAGACAGAATTAACGAATGTATTGGGCAACTGAAAGATTTGTTACCCGAACATCTGAAGCTGTCGGTGAGATCATGACATTACAATAGCGTTTTACGTGCTCAGAGAACCCGGTTTCACATGACAGAGATCTCGTAAACAGTCAGCTGAATCTTTGTTTTTCTCCATAGACGCTCGGGCATTTGGAGAAAGCAGTTGTCCTGGAGTTAACATTGAAACATTTAAACGCTCTGACTGCTGTCACTGAGCAGCAGCACCAAAAGATTATTGCTTTGCAGAATGGTAAGATCCACGTTGAAACTTCATGATCTTTTCCCGTGAGATTATGCTGCATTAGGCTTCATAAAACGTTAGGAAATGGGTATCGAGGACAGTATGCTCAGTTATAACAAGAGCACATTTGGTGAAAACCACAAAATCGATGAACATTATTGTTTGGCATATTTACATGTTAGAAAGACATATGTTCACAGACAAGTAAACGTGCTGTTGCCACGCATACACTTTATGTTGTCACTGACTTGTGACTAGCTACACCTTAAAGAGAGATCATCTGTTAAACTTTGCACTGCATATTTCGCAGGGGACCGACCGATGAAATCTTCCATTCATGCAGATCTGGATGCGTTCCACTCCGGGTTCCAGGCCTGTGCCAAAGAAGTCCTGCAGTACCTGAGTCAGTTTGAGAACTGGACCACAAGCGAGCAGAGGTGCGCGCAGCTCATCAACCACCTTCACAAAGTGTTGGCGCAGTTCCAGCCCGGTGCACCGTCACTCCAGCACCAGCTGCCTGTCGAGGACGCACGGGATGGGCAGAAAGGTGACAGCCAAGCCAACTGTGTCCCGGTCATCCAGAGGACCCAAGGCGGGGAGTTTAACGAGAATGACACAGACACGGACAGTGGATATGGCGAAGCTGAAAAGGGCGATGGCAAAGATAAAGAATGCGAGCGCAATAAGGTGCAGGGACCCAAGACAGTGAAGATCAAGCAAGAGTTTGGAGATGATCGCGCTGCCAAAAAGCCAAAGATGAACTGGTCTGGGAACGGGTTAGGGGGCGTAGACCCCACCAGGCCTGATCTGGCCTTTATGAACTCTCTGATTGGAATAAGCAGTGTGGGACAGCAGACACCAATTTGCATGCCTTTCTACTTCATCAATCCCTCGGCCGCGGCGTCTTATATGCCTTTCTTTGACAAAAGTAACATTGAAAAGTGCATGTACCTGTCGCTTTCCCCGGCTTGTCTGCGCACTTTGGAGCCTCTTTTCAGTCCAAGGACTCCCACTCTCCAGACAGCGACGGGTCACACGAGGCTGACACAGGCTCACCTGAGGAGCGCGAGGAAAGTCCCGCGAGTGACGAAGGGGAGGGTGACGTAGGTGATACGCCCCCGGAGAGCAAGTGTCCCGCACATGATCAGTTCACTGCTTGTCAGACGAGTTAATCCGGCTGTGTGAATTTGCTGAAGAGTTTTGTGCATTCATTTTTAAACAATCACGCAAATTTGAAAAACGAGACTTCGCAGAGGAGGTTCTCGTGTATAATATCTTGGTGTGACAAGGGGCAGTTGTGACAGCACGTGCCTTTTGCACCTATGATAGATTAATCAATCTGAATGATTATCGACAATGATTGACTCTAGAGTTGCCCTGGAGTTTTTTTTAATCCTCTTTGATAACATACTTTGAAATGGCAGCATTGGTGCCAAAACTTTGAGTACTACAGCAACGCGCAATACCCCAATCAGAGAGGCTCTTTGGATGTATGCAGTTGCAACTGACCTCTGCCAAGGTTATTAAGAGGTTGGCTGACTCTGACTGTAAATATTATTACCTGGGAGACAGTGTGATTCATTAATGTATAACGTGCACTAAATGGGCCTGTAAAAGAAGTGCTCCTAAAAGTGTAACGCCTACAGTACCTCATCCCAGCTTTGCATTGTAGGCTTATTTTGAGGCACATCATTGTCCCTCCAGAAGAACTGAATGGTACCGCCCTCCCAACACACACCATTTTCATCACTAACCACAAATACTAAAATCAGCTACTTTAACAATCGGATATAATAATGAGAGAAAGGGGAAAGGTATTTAATCTTGATTTCCCTCATTTCACCTTCCCAAATCCGAGTTTGCTCTGGTCCTTTAAATGATTGTTTTTGTGAGGAAAGAAAAAAAAAATCACTGAAATCATTAAGAATAATGGAAATGCAAAACCTTCTTAAGGGGCTGCCTGACCAACATACTGTACCTCTCCTGAATGAAGTATTTCAGCACCGAGATGCAGTAACTCTCGGTACCTCCAGGAAACATTGTAGGATAGCACCTTATAGATCTTTGATATTGAATGTACCTGTACTTTCCCAGTTGTTAAAGTTTGTATATTGGATGATCTTTATTCTTTGAGATGTAAAGTGCACTTTTTCTGCTTTTATCTCCCCCCAGCTGTCACATTATAATTTCAAAAGTTAAGCGCTGTACATCTCTTTGTGTTGATTTGTCTTGAAACAAAAATTATATATATAATATATGTATGATTTTATTTCAAAAGAGCAGAACAGAGATACCGGGTGCTTGTGACGATTCCATGCAGTAAAGTGGTAAGTAATTTGTCCAAATTTAACAAAACAGTGCTCCTTTCTAGTTCTTTCAAAGCAAAAGCATCACTACACGCCAGACTATCCATTATTCTGCATTATATGCTATCATCATGGAAAACCTCACTTTTCAAATATTTGACAAAAGTGGGAAAGAAAACTGTGGTCATGTCATGACGCCAACAGTTTTGTCATTTTAGGAACTTTGGCCTGTTTTCTGAGAATTCAAATCCTGCAAGCGTAGGGCTGTTCAGCTTTTTAAAGTTCCCCACTGATTAAACGAATGATTTTCGTTGTTGCATTGTATCGTTTTGCATACATGACATTGCTTTTGTAGTTTCCTTCAGCTGGTTTCGCCTAAAGTCTCTTATCAGCTGTTATATAAAGTGGCATGTGTCTGTAAATAGTTTTTGTGAATATACCACAAAATATATCGGCGGGGCCCGCGCCATCGGCTGTCGCTGTCCCCGGCTTGTCTGCGCACTTTGGAGCCTCTTTTCAGTCCAAGGACTCCCACTCTCCAGACAGCGACGGGTCACACGAGGCTGACACAGGCTCACCTGAGGAGCGCGAGGAAAGTCCCGCGAGTGACGAAGGGGAGGGTGACGTAGGTGATACGCCCCCGGAGAGCAAGTGTCCCGCACATGATCAGTTCACTGCTTGTCAGACGAGTTAATCCGGCTGTGTGAATTTGCTGAAGAGTTTTGTGCATTCATTTTTAAACAATCACGCAAATTTGAAAAACGAGACTTCGCAGAGGAGGTTCTCGTGTATAATATCTTGGTGTGACAAGGGGCAGTTGTGACAGCACGTGCCTTTTGCACCTATGATAGATTAATCAATCTGAATGATTATCGACAATGATTGACTCTAGAGTTGCCCTGGAGTTTTTTTTAATCCTCTTTGATAACATACTTTGAAATGGCAGCATTGGTGCCAAAACTTTGAGTACTACAGCAACGCGCAATACCCCAATCAGAGAGGCTCTTTGGATGTATGCAGTTGCAACTGACCTCTGCCAAGGTTATTAAGAGGTTGGCTGACTCTGACTGTAAATATTATTACCTGGGAGACAGTGTGATTCATTAATGTATAACGTGCACTAAATGGGCCTGTAAAAGAAGTGCTCCTAAAAGTGTAACGCCTACAGTACCTCATCCCAGCTTTGCATTGTAGGCTTATTTTGAGGCACATCATTGTCCCTCCAGAAGAACTGAATGGTACCGCCCTCCCAACACACACCATTTTCATCACTAACCACAAATACTAAAATCAGCTACTTTAACAATCGGATATAATAATGAGAGAAAGGGGAAAGGTATTTAATCTTGATTTCCCTCATTTCACCTTCCCAAATCCGAGTTTGCTCTGGTCCTTTAAATGATTGTTTTTGTGAGGAAAGAAAAAAAAAATCACTGAAATCATTAAGAATAATGGAAATGCAAAACCTTCTTAAGGGGCTGCCTGACCAACATACTGTACCTCTCCTGAATGAAGTATTTCAGCACCGAGATGCAGTAACTCTCGGTACCTCCAGGAAACATTGTAGGATAGCACCTTATAGATCTTTGATATTGAATGTACCTGTACTTTCCCAGTTGTTAAAGTTTGTATATTGGATGATCTTTATTCTTTGAGATGTAAAGTGCACTTTTTCTGCTTTTATCTCCCCCCAGCTGTCACATTATAATTTCAAAAGTTAAGCGCTGTACATCTCTTTGTGTTGATTTGTCTTGAAACAAAAATTATATATATAATATATGTATGATTTTATTTCAAAAGAGCAGAACAGAGATACCGGGTGCTTGTGACGATTCCATGCAGTAAAGTGGTAAGTAATTTGTCCAAATTTAACAAAACAGTGCTCCTTTCTAGTTCTTTCAAAGCAAAAGCATCACTACACGCCAGACTATCCATTATTCTGCATTATATGCTATCATCATGGAAAACCTCACTTTTCAAATATTTGACAAAAGTGGGAAAGAAAACTGTGGTCATGTCATGACGCCAACAGTTTTGTCATTTTAGGAACTTTGGCCTGTTTTCTGAGAATTCAAATCCTGCAAGCGTAGGGCTGTTCAGCTTTTTAAAGTTCCCCACTGATTAAACGAATGATTTTCGTTGTTGCATTGTATCGTTTTGCATACATGACATTGCTTTTGTAGTTTCCTTCAGCTGGTTTCGCCTAAAGTCTCTTATCAGCTGTTATATAAAGTGGCATGTGTCTGTAAATAGTTTTTGTGAATATACCACAAAATATACATGTCTGTCAATGTTGTAGAAGTCCATGGATTTTTTTTTTTAAAGATTGAACTAAGCAACTGTTGCACATTCCGTTAATGCTTTACACATATGCTGTTCTAAATTATTGCTGATGAGTTGTAAAATAAATATCAAAGCTAAACTCCTCAGGCGTCTTATTTAACACAGATTCTGTACATGTTTACAATCTCATACTATTGTGTGAATCTGTTCCAATAAATATCTACCTGTAATATTTAGGTCATGGCGAACATACATGATGTAAGACACCAAGAACTACAAGCAAGCTGCTCAGAATTAGTGTCACTAATAGCTTTTGTGAATAAACAGTACTGAAAGTCAAGCAGATAAAATGTTTCGTTTCCAACACTGAATCAGGTGACAGGTCACAGCAGAAGAATGTATAGTAAGCCAAGGCTTTTAACACGTCTTGTGATAAAAGATGATGAAGTGAGATTACCCCCAGTCTGTAGTGGCTGATGAAAAGCAAGGGGCCCCTCCCAGCTAGTCAAAAGCTTTAAGCAAGATCAAATCCAGTCCTTTGTTGTTACAGTAACCGGCTTAATGTAATTATTTTAATCTTTGTGCAAAATCACATCACACTTGGTACTAAATTACCCATGCTTTCTTGGCTTGACCTTGGCAACATATAATTAGTGCAACAGCATGCACGTTGCAACCCCTTTTCCGTAAACTTACGGTTTGACGGAACAAGGACCTTTATTCTTCACTTTGTATTTCTCAGTTCAAACTACAATATGATTTCTTCTTTTGTATCTTCATTCACTGGTGAGAGCAACTTTGAAAGCAGATACCAGATGCCATTCTCCAAGAAGCCAAGTAACATTGTGCATTAAAAGTATGAATATGAACTTGAAAAAGTGGTTCTTTGTTTTTCTCCCAGACATGTTACGTCCATGTTTTTATCATTACTCAGTAAATGTCTCCATCTATTGGTTGAACCTGGAAACTATTTGATGCATATTGCCAATTCATTCACGTTTACAATCAGTGTTGGGAAGGTGACTTTCAAAATGTAATTGTTACAGATTACTAGTTACATTACTTATGACATTTTTTAACAGGGTAACTGTTTTAATTACTTCGTAAAATTAATGTAACTTCTTACTTTTACTTTTCAAAAAAAGCTTTAAACTGGGCGATAAAACAAATTTAAACCAAACAGTGTAAACCTCACAACTGTACTCAACACTTATTACTGTCAAACTTCAACATAACTTCAGTTACATTACGTATTACTGGTGAAACAGAGTTTTTTCCATGAATCAGGTTCAGAAAGAACCAATCAAAGGCAGCTTTCAAAATCTGACAAACGCTGCCACATGAAAGGAGCCTAGATGTAGAGACGGCTCCTTGTTGACCATCCTACCGTTGATGGTGTTATTTGTCCCAGCAGCTTTACTGACCTGCACTGTCAGGAAATATGGCAAAAGAAGGCATTTAGCAAGGCGAAAAGATGGGAAGCGACAGAACAAATATTAAATACACATACAAGCGTTTTACTCAAAATAAGCTATTCGGATGTAGTCCCTTTGTAATCACCAACATTTTGATAAGTGTAATTTAATTACACATTTTTCTCAGTAACTGATTACAATTACATTTATTTTGTAACTTAATTACAGTAGCTACATGTAACTAGTTACTCCCCAACACTTTTTACCAAACATCTACAGGCAAACCTGTCAAACAGTTAACCCGAGCTCCAACTGTGACATCCAATTGTGTCAGATTGTTTATTGAATCATGCAACCCATATCACATCAGTAGCCAGATACAGCCACACATCTGTCACACATCTGTCAACACTTTGCAGTATATTAAGGCAAAACAAACAAACAATAAAAACAGGTTATGTACAATCGACATCGTACAGTTCTCTAGAACATATAGTTGTAAACAGTGACCACAGCTACGTCTCATCCCAGGGCGGAAAATGCACTCAAGTGGTTTCTTAAAGGGAAACCAGCCACATATGTATAGACAATCATAAACTAATCTAAATTTAAGGATTTTAAAACAGGTCTCTCCGTACAATGACAAGCAGAGACACACTGTGGTAATGATATGCGTTTTGTTACAGGGTGGTCTTCCCTTCCTGGGTGACAGTACTGATCCAAACTACAGTGTACAGTATGTTGCATGGCAAGAAATAATCGGATTAAAAATCAATGCATTTTACAGCACATAGTTTTATGGTTTAATACAGTAGCAAAGTGGAAAGCACTATCAATAATGCTCCATTGACATTTCTCCAAAATACTGACAGATTAAAGATAATTACAGTTTCCTCTTTGTTGCTGTGCGATTGCCATTTCTCTCTGTGCACTCTCCACCTACATTCGATCTCAGCTGACAATGTTCTTTGTCTCAATGTTTCTACTAAAGCTTTACTGTACATTGTTTGAATACGCCAACCGCATAATGAGTATAAGGCACTTTGATGTGATTAGCAGCTGAACTACAACCTAAAAGGGGCTTCATATATTGGCTACTCTGACTCTACAGATGCACGCAAACTTCTCGTTAATCGTCGACTTACTCACAAGCATACACACTGTAGCTGTAACTGTTCATTGTACTATTACATGCCACCTTTTTTTTCTGATTCAACTAACTAATTTACTGTACGGCACGTTCTCTGCACATCCTCATATGGCTATATTAGCATCACGATCATGCATTAAGACGTCCTAATCTTTGGCTGCCAATCCTTACAGCAAAACAAGCAGAACACACTTGGCAAAAATATACTGTGTAGTCATTTAACAAGGAAAACAGCTTAAGAGGATAATTAACACTGTTTCATGATGCAGATATCACTGTGGGAATGAAGGCGCTGCATTTTTGTAACTGTGAGTGCACCACTTTGGAGTAAAACAACCATTCACTAAATAATGGTGAAATATAAGTAAACATTTACAGTAAGTCATCTGTTTGGTACATACACAGGAACATTCTTCAGTAACAAAACTATTAACCATTTGTGCATAGTTTCAACATGAACAGAGTCAGAGCTACAGGAATAGATTCTGATATGCAAAATGATTGATTATAGTTTCTCTATAGACCCGAGTGGGTCCTTCATTACTTATATAGGAACTTGTCATTACATCAGGCAAAATGTGTTCACGGCAGAGATGGCATACAGAAATATAATTCATAGATTCAAATACTAAGATTCCCAAGAATACTGTTCAAAAGGCAATAGTTTAGAATCATGATGCTCGTGATGAAAGCATTACAAATCATTCAGCAGGTACTAAAGTGAGAGTAAAAGTACATTAAGTGTTTACAAAAGAAATTCACAACAGTCTGATTCTTTATGAAGTCCTAACATGTTCAGAGACTGTGCTGCTGTTTTTCTTCATGTCATAATGTCCAGCCGTATTCCTTTACCACCAAGTGCTCAGAAACTTCCATTTAACGATCACTATTGTTCAGTATTAGTCTTCACACTCAAGGCTGCCAGGCAAATGAAACAACAGTGCATAGTGGTGTGCTACTGAGGTAGCCTGTACTAAGACATCTGTTTACAAAAGGGTTCTGGGGTAAAATGGGCCCTTTAAGGAGACAAGATGTGTTCCCTCCATTCAGGACTGTCTCACACATAGATCCCCTCAGGGTTCAGGCCTGAACTGAGAGGACTGTGGAGCACTCGGATGTGATTGGACACCGGGTGGGACGAAACAGGGCGCTTGGACAAGCCAGACAAAGGAATTAAATCTGAGAAGAAATAAGAAAACAGCACTCTAAATGTAATTGTATATTAAAGTTTGACAGACAACGTGACAACCGAGTAAATGCAGTTCATTGATGAAGACAATAAGATTTGGTAGCCACCTTTGGAGAAAGATTTCTTGAACAAACTACTGCTGAAAAGGTCCAGAATGAACTTCAGTGTTTCAACGGTTTATCATTTTCACACTAATTTTTGTATGAATGAGAAAAAGTACTAAACTGCCTAAAAAAAATAATAAAAAAGCAAGTCCTGTGTGTGTGTGTGCTACATGACATTTCTGCTGTGGTACCACCAAGGGGCAGTATTGAGTCATGCAACTTCTCAGCCAGCAGCGACCGTTACATGTGAACTGAAAGGTTACAACAAGGACAGAAACGCTCAATTCAATACTCTCACAAGTGAAAAACCATTAAATTGAATAAAGAGGCCCACTGCAGCGATGGAGTGCATCATGCAATTATGTCATGCGGTCAGAAGTGAAATATTAAGTTTGATTGAGACTGTGTTAACTGTTCTATTACAGATTTGACCTACAATCAAATCAAGGAGGTGTAAACTTAACGATCACTGTTAAATGCGCTTCTCCACATTTCACACAACCTTGCATTCATTTAGGTGGATTGAACTTTTGTTTCCTCAAATTCGACTCGAACACCAACTCCAAAATACAGCATTTAAAACCTTGCATTCATTTAGGTGGATTGAATTTTTGTTTCCTCAAATTCGACTCAAACACCAACTCCAAAATACAGCACTTACCCACTAAAAATGCATTTTTTATTAACACAAGTTAACCAATTCTTAAGGCAGTGGGCATGTGGAACACTAAATCATTCTTAGGCATGCTTGGGAATTAGGGTTAAACTTAATGTTTATGTTTGTATATGAAGACATACATTCATTCCTGTGCTTGCAGTCTTGTTTTTTTTCATATGTTTGGCCACATTTTCACATTTTCTCAGTAAAGATGAACAACTGCTGTGAATGTTACATGTATGCAGAGGTCACTTGTTTTAAGTGGCTTGATTTGGTGTGTAGAATATCTATTTTGTGGAAAACAAGCTGTTACTGTCACAGTCTCACACACACTTGAACCTTTAGCATGCTGTCAAGACATGAGGCAGAAAAACAACAAGCAGGAAAGACTTTCTCAATGCATAGACAGACTCAAACAAAAGCTCACGTGTCGCCTCTGTGAACGGCAACCAAAAGGCAACATTTGTCATTTGCACTTTAACATCAGATTAAGTTGTAATAGCTGTCCTGGGTTAGCCCAGAAGAGTTCAGACCACTGAGATGTAACTGACCCCTGTGTCCCTGACTACCAACTGTACGTACAAGGTCAGTTTCTTCTTTATCATCTGTGTCAATATCAGGAGATACCCGGGTATACCTAACACTGTCTGCTGAATGTTACTGTCCTTCTGTAGTTGAAGAAAGATCAGTTAAATCTCTAACACTGAATAATATTCATCAAGAGAAAAAAAGCCTTTAAAACAAAATGACATTAACTTTACCATGACTGCTGTGGTTAGTTTCATCCTCACTGGGTTCAGCTGGCAGCACTGTGACCTTGGTGCCGGTCTGCTTGATGAACTGCTGCAGGTTAACCTGCCTCAGCTCCTTGGTCAGCTGTTCCAGCTCGTGCTGCATGTCCTTCAATGAAACAGCACAGCAGAAATTTGTCGGGAAACAGGAAAGCAGCTTGAAGCCGACTTGTACAGGCACAAAACATATGGCTGTGCTTGATTATTTTGATGTTTAGGCCCTATTATTGACCATGCTGTATTTATATTCACTTTATTTAACCAACTAACACTACCACTATGGCCATACGAGTGACTGCTTAAGACCGACACCTGTACCTCTAACTAGAATACTGTACAGTATCATAATCCAAGGTCACTTTTACTAAGCCATTCCTCACATCATTTGTCACATACAAAAAACCCTAACAAAGGGTTTTTCTAACTGATTTGATGTGTGAATCATTGAAACACACACCAGAAAGCATCCTCTTATTATATGCAGCAAAAAAACAACATTCAGCATTAATTAAGCACAAGAACAAAAGGTTTTTAAGGTATTCTGATTCTAAACTGAATTAAAAGTATTCCACTGCTTTAACAATGCGCTTCCATTTAATAATAAACCATCTGGTTTTATTCCATGCATTCTTCTTCCTTATCAAAGCCTGACACCTACAGTACATCGTCCACAATGCGACCTGACCACTGACAGTTTGGCTAAAGGTTTGATGTCATGCTAGTAGTGGCTAACGTAGCCTTGGGCCACTAGGCTCAAGCACAGATGATGATGGCGGGTCTCCCTTATCAATGTATCACCCTGCAGCCCTATTTTATTTAGAAAAACACACCTGGATTTTCTTGCTGCTTTGTCCAATTGACCTGTCCACAGCTCTGCAGCTGCTCTCCAGCTGGACAGCCTGTCTCTCCTGGGCTTTCAGCTCTGTTCTGACCCTGAGGACCTGAGCCCGAGCCTCCGCCTCGCTGACCCACTGGGTCTCCTGCCGCTCCCTCTGCAGCCGCTCCTCTTCCAGACCTGCCTCTACACCCTTATGGAACAAAGAAAGAAAAAGAAGGAAAGCACATACTTCAATATACAACATAACCATAACTCATAGCAGATCAACTAAGATGTGGGAAAACAACTAAATCTTTTAGTAAAAGATTCAGCACACCTGCATCATTGCCAGCTTTTCTTCAATCTCCAGTTCACAGCCCTGCAGGTGTCCTCGCAGCTCCTGTAGTTTTTCTTCCAACTGTCTTTCACTCTCTAATTCAATCTGTAGCTCAGTGGCCCAAAACTCCTCCTCCTCCATCTCCACCTCATTCTTCCTCAGATGTCTCTCCAGCCGCAGGATCTCTTCTATCAGCCCTCCTCCACCACCTGGGTCCCCAGTGCACCCTCCACCTCGCCCCCCTCGCCCTTCAGCCCAGGCTTGGAGCTCAGCCTCATAGGCTTCCAGCTTTCTCTCCAGCACGCTGAGAGTCTCTCTCTGTAGACCGACTAGTCTGACCAGATCTTCCATGTGACAGGCCCACAGGCCAGGGGATACATTCCTGATTGCTGGTCCTGTATGGTGGTGATTCCCACCATTTCCCAAGAGAAGTCTCCGTTTAGCCTCACCTTCCCCGATCCGGCCCCCGCTCAAGATCTCCCTTAGGCCTCGAGGTGCACCGGTGAATGTGAGGGACTTGTTGCGTGGTTCACGACGTCGGAGGGAGTGATCGTTGGGATGACGAAGCTTTGCAAGGGGAGGGAGGCTCTGCCGATGCAGCCCACGTTCAGGTCCCCTGAGAGGGGGTCCTTCTGAGGGAGGTCGCTCAGTTAGGGAGGGACCTGTACGATGCAGGATCAGCTGGACGTCACCAGCATACTGGCCCCAGGTGTTCAGAGAGGCCACAGGGCTCTCATGAGGAGCAAGGTGACGTTCAGTGTCCCGCCATTTTTCAACCAGAGTGTATCTCCCAGTGCGACCTTTAAATAACACAACAGAACAGCCCACTTAGAAATAACACGACTCGAAACAAATGTTTATGCTTGTAGATGTTTACACAACAATGCAAGAATATTTACTTTTAAAGCTAATTTAACCAATTGTGACCACTATAGACACCAGGAGACAGCCATTATATGCTTGCATTTGTTAATAACATGTTAAGAAACACCTGTCTTCTTTAATATTCAGCAACACATCCCACTGAAGTCAAGCTGGAAAGTTAAAATTTCAGCCAACTTGTCTTAATGTGGTTTCTGAAAACAGCTTACAGTGGTTTAGAACTGAGATGAGAGCATTAAATCTCAACCAGAGAGTAAAAATGCTAAAAAAAAAAATAAAAAAATAAAAAAAAGGCTAGAGGATAAAAGCTGCTGAGATCTGCATGGTTTCAGCACTACGAGCAACTCCTTCACATTCCATTTGATTCAGTGCTCGTAAAAAAGAAATTGCTTAATGCTGTTTAGAGAAAATTTAGACACAACACCTACAGACAGAAACACTTGTAAAATGCCAGAGTGACAAATCAATATTGACGTCTGATTACTCAACATGGTGTATACAGTTTTAATAGAAAACGGCAGAGGAGGGGGCCGTGTACTAAGCTTGGCAAGAGACGGAGGCATGAGTCACACTTTCCCTCCTCCTACCCCGTCCTCTGTGGGTAGTGATGTCACTACATTCTGCTCGTGCACCCATTCCTGAAGGAGCCATATGGGAACGAGGAGGTGCAGAGATGCAAGAATGTACCAATAAAGCTTCTGAATGTGACCCGGACTCTATCTCAACAGGAGTGTATGTTGTAGGCAGGAGACCCAAATACTTGTTTATTGCATAAGGACTTCGTTAACAAAAGGCAGTTTTATGCCCAGATAACAGATGTGTGTTAATGAATACAGAACAACACACTCCATGAAAAGGCTTCGCCGGTTGTATGTGGAAAAAATGTCAGTTTACAGGAATGCAATGAACGTGAATACCATATTAACCAACAGACATGTTAAAAGTCCTATTTTATAAACATCTACAGTAAAACAGAAGTGTTATACAGTCAGATGAATTATGGTGAAGCAGAATTTAATGGGCAACACACTGATGAACAAGAGCCCGGTTCCACTGGCATTGGATTGGTTTAAAGCGTGGTGGAGTGTTTGCCTGAAATTTCACCATCTCTCCATCAGTGTGACACGGAGGAGTACATAAACAGGAAAAGGAATAATTAAGTGACAAAGAATTCAGACAAGTGAAATGAAAACTGTCTTTTACTATTCCTTGTGAAACAACACCACCAACATAATCTCTGTGGTAGAACCAAACCATCAGATCACAGCTATACAATCATTAAACTGTTATATAAAAGATACCATTTCCGCTCAAAGGAATAAATTCTTTACCTATGGCCTGGGCTAGAGCAATCACTACTTCCTGGCAGGTGGTTGCCTCAGTGACCCCACAGATGACCCTCTGGACTCCATCCACCCAGACCTTAAGCTCCATGTTAGGTCAGAAGCAAGGGGACCTTCTGTGCTGTGTTGGCCTTGACATTATTAACAGGCAGTTGAAGTCACTCTGGCTGCTTCACTGGAAGCACAAGAGAAAACAGGAAGCATTTAGTCAGGAAGTTCTCAAGGCCAGGGTTTAACGCTCCGTTGCTTTTAACTAAAAAGTCTTAATAGACGTACAAACAGTTCCACCTGCGGAAATACTGACTTGACACAATTAATGAGCAGGAAATACAAGGTACAGTCTGGATGTTTTCACGGTATCTTAAGGTAAAAGGACTGCCCATTCCAGATTGGATTCATACAGCCAGACATGCCAGCACCAGCTGGCCATAATGCTGTTGTTTTGTTCTCCTCTGTGAATAGGAAGAGGCTGCCAGCATCTATTTCCCAGCACAGTTCCTGCTTTTGTACAAAAAATTACATGGAAGTAGTGAAGACAGAGCAGGAAGATAAACTCGGTTACACAGAGAGAGCAGGCATAGAGAGTAAAACAGAAAACGCATGGAAGTGTAGGAAGAAAAGGAGAGTCCTAAGATGAGAGAAAGTATTAGGCTTTTGTTTTTGGTGCCAATTACTTTTCACCGTTTTCACCACGTCTTTCACAGCATTGTTACAGCCTGCATCCTGTGCTGAAAACACAAAGATTAACTGGTGACTAACATGATCAAACTTAGAAAGCACATGTTATAAACATGAGGGTTACTTAGTGACAGTGTTTGGAAAGACTCATCTAAAGGGACAGGCCCTTCCAAAATGTTCAAGGACAGTGTACCGGGAGAGATTGGTATCATTTTCTCTAGGGATCTAACCTTCACTGCACCTACACGTCTGAGTCAAAAGGTCCTTTGTTCTTCAACCCTCCACCAATTACACTCTCCCAGCCTGTGTATTCCCTATCCGCATTCACAAAGTCATCCATACCAGCCTGTCCTTCCCACCCCCCGCTGCTTTTCTAAATATGGTAAAGACATTAAGAAAAGCTGCAAGGTGACATTTATAGAGCGCGACCACTGAAGCTGAAACTAATGATTATTTTCATTATTGATTATTCTATTTTTTCCTGGTTCCCATTTAAATGTTTACTTTATACAGTAACAAAGGTCACAATCGCAAGCCCGAGGCTTCTAACTGTCCAAAACCCAAAAGTGTTAAACAAAACAAAGAAAACTAACAAATCTCACATTTCATAAGCTTAAAAACAGAAAATGGCAACTTACAACATGTTTAGTGCACAAATGCACTACATGTGCACCTCATTCTGTATTAATCCAAGATGTGCAGTGTGCATGTCACCTTTGACGGTGGCTCTTGATGCGTTCACGGCTGGTTAGAAACCGCTTTTGTCCTTCATTCAGACTGCCCTTAAATGGCATTAACGACTGAGGGACAGAGAAGGGAAGGAAAATAGTCACACACAAGCACACTGCGAGAAAAATGGTGACCCCAAAACACTGTCACCATTTTGTTTAACCTTTTTTCCAGGGGGCTGTGGAAACACTAATAGGGACGGAGGACATCTTGATGCAAAGCAGGCATAGTGGGATCAGTCAGGGGGAATGTTTGGATACACCAGAAGGGGGAAGGGAAAAGTGGCTAAAAAACCAGACATGACAACGCACTCTGTAAGACTACTGCATGGAATACTGTATAATACTGTAATAATAGTTGTAAAACTAAACAAAATACACAGACAAAAAAAAAGAAAAAAAAAAAAACACATGATCAAATAGAACAGAATATTTCATGGTCAGCAAAGACAAAACAAACGGGCTGATTCAACGCTTCTTCCGTGCATAAGCTCAAGAAGATACAGCAAGGCATTTACAAAAGTCGCTCTGGTCCAGGCTCGTGATATTTATATTCATTAACATTAACCCAGAAAACCCAAGTGATGATGGAGGCACAGTGGTGTGGGGCACAGTGCCATCCTGAGCTCTGCACACTCCATTCCTCTGGCCTGTCAAAGCCACAGCCTGGGAACAAGCCCACTGCACCGATTTGTGCACTGGGCTTCTGCCAGAATGGCATTTCATGGCACCTACGAGGACTTCATTTCCTGTGAATTCTAGATAATCAACTGCAGCAAAACCTCAGACTCAGATGACTAAAGCGCCTGCATTCATTTGTTTCACTCTTGTATCGGTTGAGTAGTGTTGACTCAAGATGCACTCCCCTCAGAGCGGTGAGGCTGCTGGTGACAGTTCTCCAGGCCTACAGGAGCACATGGAGCTGGCAGGGAAAAGGCTGGTGTAAACAACCTACCATATGCTCCTGTGTGGGCTCCAACACAACCAACACACTGCAGTATCATACACCATGATGGTGTAAGGTAAGAGTTTTTACTGTAGGAGCTTAAATGTGGCGCTGCTTTTTTGGGGGGGCTTTGGAGTTTGTAAAGTATCCTGAACTTAGCCTGAGTAGTTTGCTGAAAAAAGGGGATATTGGAGGAAAACAAAATGGGCATTGAGTACATTAAAACAAAACCAAGAGTGGGGCAGCCACTGAACCAAGCTAAGAAAAATGATCTTACAGGAAAAAACTCATTTTCCACAGCTTCTCCCTCCATGAATTGATGCTGTTACACTCTGATTCCTCTCAAATTTACTTCAATAAAAGTGGAAAACAATATAGCCTTTTCAGAAAGCACTGAAATTTTGACACTAGGTTTGAATTCATTTATATCCAAGTCGCTAATTAGACCAAGTATCAGATTTATTGTATAAGGTTTCTGCTCTACAAAACTCCCCCACACTGCTGTTAATTAAAGACAATGGGATACTCACAGGCTGAAGTGACATCAGTCTGTTCTAGTACTTACAGTAAACCCCCTTGTCTATTACTAACCCAACTTGAATTTAAATTGCACTCCCTGTAGAGTAACATGTAGTTAGTAGTAATTTATACCCTGCTGTAATCGGTAGCAGATCTGTTGTGAAATAGATCTCCATGAGCAGTCAGAGACAGATGCTGATTTACTGTGGAGGCACTGGTGGTAGCTTGGTCAGAACAAACTGGAGGAATTTTTCCAAATTGTCATTAAGTGCTTCAACACTGTACAATATGTAGACTTAAAGCATATTTGGGTGGCACCAGTATACCACCAATGTAGTATACACGGGACCCCCCCTGTGGTTAAAAGCCTCTTACAGTGGGAACAGGATAAAGAAGTTCATCATCACAAATATACCAGCCTCGCTTCAATACTCTCTGCAAATGCAAACATCACAGGGCATGGCAACGAGATGGTCCTTGATCCTGTAGAGTGGAAACTGATAAAATCCAGGGTATGCATTCCTGGGCTGTGAGAATGCAACGGGCCATGACTGAGAGATAAGAAATCTATGGGTCTTTCCGCACAGTGATTTTGATTGCTATGCAACAGATACACAATGACACTTCGAGAAACTGCACCCAAGGTAAAGCTTAAGACAGATAATCAAGAGTCTCATTTGCATTAGTCTACATTCTACACAATGAGAAGACATAATCCCTGCAATAAAAAGAATTGTTCATTTATATGCAATCAAAGGTGACACTGTACATTAACCAGAGGCTAAAAGACAGCTGTAAAACCCCTTTTGTGTGTTAAACTTTTGAACACTGTAATGCAGCACGCCTGCTTAAAGTATTAAGTCATTCCAAAATATTGATAAAAAAGGAACAAGTATCGGCCAGCACTTGCTCAGAGTTTGAGCTTCAACTTTAATTTTGCGGTATGAAGTCTGGGGTGTTTGGGATTAAACCCACGTCCAGTCATGCTCCACACCCACAGCTCTAGTGAGCTCTCCTGTGGCCCCTGCCCTGGAGCAAGCCCCTCTCCCCCTCCACTCTCTCTCTCTCTGGTTGCCTGGCTGATGTTAAACTATTAGGCACTGGAGCAGCTTCCCCTATTTGGGAGGTCAGTGCTGGCAGGATCCCGAACATCTGGACGGCACGTTCAGCCAGCTATAATGCCGCCTTTGTTCCCTTGCCATATTCACTGCTCACTAGCCAGCTTTAAAGAACCAGCGGGGCAGGCAGCAGGCTCCTGCACTAGAGAAGAGGCACAGCGGGGCAGCAAGAGGCCTCTGGCCAAGATTTACATGTCAGAGCTGTTTGCAACACATCATTTGGTGTTGAATCACTCTCTTGTACATGAATTTTTATAGAAGCGAAACGGTTTTACAGCAGCAGTTGAAATGGCAACCACATAGGAAGGTGGCACAACTTATTTATTTTTCTAATTTGTATGTAGTTCTTTGCAGTCTGGTCTCCATGCCGCTATGATGCCACTAAACAAAGCAAAGACAAGTGAATTACATGATTCTATTTCTGATTTAAAGCAGCCCTCTAAGATCACAAAGCAGAGGACAGGGAGACTAAAACCCGGACTGAGTGCTGCAACTACACAGGTTGGTTCTGTCACACCTGGTGCATATTAGTACATTATGTAGTGAAGAGACAGTATAAATAAAATGAACTGTAACTGTAACTTTATATCTAGACTCTGTTAGGACTACTGATGTCTGAACATTGCTCAGACCATGAGAGATATTGTATTTGCAGAAGATGCTGAACCTGATGACAGTCAGTTGTGTGGAAAAGGGCAAAGCAACAGTTTAAGTATGTTCAACAAAATGTAAAGGCCTAATATGATAATACCGCAAAGTGACAGTCTGAATCGGCCGTCAGTGTCTACAAACGCTTTTAACTCAAACTACAGATAAAGAAACAACGAATTCGCTTGATGTTTCGGCCCTATAATCATCCAGAAGGACAGGATGCGTTAGTGCTTTTAAAAAGAGATCTCTACCTCTTAGTTGGTGTCGAGCGAGACTGGGACGAGGTTGGAGAAATGGCGAGAAGGGGCTGTAGTGAGCGCAGAGAGTAGCCCAACTCTTCTACTACAGAAATGTTTCCGTTATCTTCGCCTCACAACTACAACGGGCTCATCTGCTGCACATTCTGCTATAATTAGGTCCATGTATTGGTCTTACCTTTATGGCACAAATAAGATTCGGCTCAGGGCTCCCTATCTGAAGTGAAGTTTAGGAGGAAAACACAGGTAAAGATGCGAATTCCGCAACATTTGTCCTCCTTCACCATTGCCCAATGAATCACTTCCAACGAACTGCGACAAAGTAACGTTTGACTGCTGGACAAAAACAGAATACAAGGTTACGGATGCCTCGAAAAAACAGATAACGATATGTTGGTCCTCTGTCCGAAAGTTTGCTTCGGTCTTCTCTGTGCGCTAGCCTTTTGGGGGCTCACCAATAAGCTGCGGAAAAAGCCCCTCTCCCCGTTTCAGTACCCCTGCTGGTAAATACATCACATTGGAACTGGGACACCGCAAGGCATTGTGGACTGTTTAAAGCTGCAATACACTGAGTGGGGAGGCCACCACCGGCCAGCTTTTGTACTTCCAAGAAATCTAAACAGCAGGAGAGAAGGATAGACTCTTCTTTCGATAAGATACTGACATAGCAAACCATATATAAAGAAATAAATCATATATTATAAATATATTCAAGATTCAAGATTTTTATTCTCTATTTATGCATAAACACACAGTCTAGGCATATAGAAATTCTTGTGCAGGGCTCTTCTGGAGTTAAGTTAAGAGTTTAAAGCCAAAAGAACGAACACCTAGTCTAAATATAAGATCACCCAAGAATACAAAATACAAAAAAGAAGAATACCCAAGAATACAATATAGTTGATAAAATTATGGGTATCTTATTCCTATAAGATAGCAGGTAAAATGGGGAGTTTCAGATATGGCACATGGTATTGCACATAGTGTAACTGTATATGGTCTTCTACTTAGTAGGGTAATGAGGGGTTATTGGACAGGTTTTTCACATTTTGTATTTGCCATCAGTCTTACTGTGGCAGGGAAAAAGTTGTAAAATCTTGTTCTGTGTGTGATGATACTGTCCGCTCTGCTGTGTCTGAGGTTGTGGGTGCAGTTTTTGTGTCCGAACAGAGTGTGAGCTGGGTGGAGTGGGTCTCTAATTATGTACTCTGCTCTTTTGCGACAGTGCTGTGTGTATATTGTGTCCATAGCAGGAAGTTCAGTCCCGATGGTTCCCTAATATATAAAATATATAGAAATAAGACATTATCAGCAGGGGCTAAAGGTGACAGGGTCAAACCAAAAATCATGAAACCGTTGGTTGGCTTGTTTGCACTCTGAATGTTCTCAAGGCACTTTATTAATGAACAAGAGAGGTTGAGAGTCCTCCAGGGACCAAACAAAGACATGTAAAAGTAAAAGTGGTTCATAAAAGACCAAAGAAATTTGTGCTTTGCATTCATTCAAAGACACTGCAGGATCAAATCATTCAAATCATCAAAACCACTCTTTTAAAGACTGACAGCCAAAATGAATATTATGTTGCGAATGTTAGGCTGCAATTACAGCACATAAATCTAAAATTTAAATGGTCAGAAATAGCCTACCATGCAGTTGAAGCACAAAAACATATTTCACATACAACATGACATACCACAAAATAAAAACTGTCTCTTACAACAAATGTGTTGGTTAATGACATAAAACTATGCAAATTATTTTAAAAATTAATAATTAAACATGGTAGGCTATAGAGCACTAGTCTTAATGCATATTGTGAAAGAAACCGATGTAAAACAGTCAATATGAAATAAACAGTAGACTTAAACAGGAGGTAATGTAAAAACTATATTTTCACTTCATCTGGCATATAATATATACCTGCACAAGTACTTTGCAAAAGACGATGAATTAAAACCCAGATTGAACTGAAAAAGTGATTAACATTTAGCAAAAGGACCACATATAAATGGAGGCTTACTGCCCTCTTGTGACAGTATAGACTTTCCTGTTGTAATATAATGTCAGCTGGACTGCTGTCTATATGTTCCATTCTCCAAAATCTGGGTTTCCAGCTGTGGTGTAATCAGCAGGTTTAAGTGCTCTTAGTCATCAAGTCTGATTAAATCATGATTACAGTTTTATTCTTTGAGCACAAAATATTCTCTAAAGATGCACTTCATCTTAGTAAAATAATCATGCTACGTCATTATAGACCATTGTCACGGTGGATATTTTAATCTGTCATAGCAGGACAGCAATAAAAAGGATGTCAGTGATGACTCTTTTCCATAAAGTGCCATTGTTATTATTAATATCAGACACTTTCATGCTAAGAAGTATTAAAATGCTGCAAAAAAGGGTTTATTGTTGTTAAATCAGCTATTTTCCATACATGTTATAGCATCTATCAGTAGAAAATGTAATGACTTTACAAGGCTGTTCTATGGTAGAGATTTTGTACCTGATTTGTAGATTTATCATCTGCACTGAAGTTTTTGTGCATTGCATTTATAAGTGAACTTACAGTAGGAACAAGCCAAATAAGCCAGCGGCCCCAGATTAATTTTACACTAAATTCATTTTGTGTTAACTATAACTTACAATGAATTATGTTGCATGATATAAAACTGCATGTATAAATATAGTGTTGTTAATGACCTGTTTAGTGTGGTTGTATTCCTGTTCAAGTGAACTTTCTGCCATTGAAAAATATGTATATTCTAAATGTGAAATCATTGATGCTTTAAATGTAAAACAACGCTTTTGTATACTGGTTAATCAGACAGTTTATCTCTAACAATACATCATATTATATTTGCTTAATTACATGCAACTGCAACTAAATATAGTAGGCCAAATGCAAAAACATTTCTTTAAGATATAGAAGATGCTGTTTTATACCTTCCTACAAAACAGTAACAGTAATGTAACACTCCAGTCTCAGAAACGATAGAGTAGGCCTAATTACTGCAATGATGCAGGATGTGCTCATTAAATAGCCTAAATTTGATAAATTCTTCATAGCCTAAATGGTAGGCATCTCCAAATTCTGTTGCTCCCTTGTCCAATGACAAGGGAGCTCTTTACTTAAAGCAACACTAAGCATACTGTAATTTTGCGTTAAAATTGGCCCTCACTGCTTTTCTAAATCACTAATATAGCTGTGATCTCAAATGAAGCTGCGAGGCTTGGACTAGTTCCAGACAGGAAGTCAGTGTGTGACCTCTAGTCAAAGTATAACGTACTTTTTGTATTTTATGCTTATGTCACCTCTTGTGTTTCCTGTCTATTAGATTTTTTTCAACAGTGTCCCTTTAACATTTATTGTAAAATTTCTATAGGCCCGGCTAATTTGAGAGAGCAGTCCCTCTAACATGGCCACGTATATAATATTACTTTATCGTAATAGTATTTACTTACCATGCGCGTAAAATGACATAAATTTCAGTTTATGGTTTGCGTTGCGTTGTAAACCTTGCATATATTTAGCCTATGCACATATGGTGCGCAGGAAGTAGCCTAGCGAACACGGAGGAAAACTGACAAGGGATTGCCAAATCATTTCCTTGCCTGGGAATGACGTCCCTCCAGCACATTCCAGTTATATTTAGAGCCTATATATAGTGGAGTCGCCCCCTAGGCTTTGTTGACTCTGAAACAGAGAGCACCAGGTTGTCCTGTTACCGAAAGGAGACGTCCTGAAACTGACGCCATGTGACCTTTATTATTATATTATTATTTGTGATCGTTTAGAGCATAAATGTGAATCACGCCGACTGGTTTTAAATTAATTTTAATAAATAGCCTAAACATTCCAGTAATATTTGCTTACAAACTACTTGTACATTATTACTAGAGGCCATCGTGGTTTAAAAAAGTTTACAGTTATAAATTAAAGCTGTTTAAAACAACAGTAGTAGCCTATATATACATGTATAAGTGACAAAATAGAAGGTATCGCTGCTCATATTGCGACACAGTCGATTGATTTGCCCCTAACCGGTTGAAATCCCCAGCTATGCTTTCTGGGTAAAGTGCGCCCCGGTATCCGCCCATATTCGCGTAAAGAGGCCAACCTGAACAGCTAGGCCGGACGCTGGCTCAAATGGAAAGTTCAGTCGATTAATTTGCCCACTTTATTGCATGTTCCCGCTTGCTTCTGAGACGAGGTAGACCGAATTAAATGCGGGCGCTTCGGTGTGAAATAGGAAATGCAGAGATCGTGTGAAACGAGCGGATTATCAGCTTGACTTATTTGGTCGCTACTTCGGACGCGGAACTCCACTCGCTAAAAGGTAAAACAAATGGACAAGGTTCATACATGTGTTTCCGTTTAGGATTTGTTGCAGCATTGTACTCACTAATATAGCGGGTATGTTGTTCGTTATGTTTCCACTCAACATTACACTGAAAATATTCGTTTTCGTTGTTTGTGCAAACTACGCCCAATTGTTAACCCAAACGCCTGGCCCTGCAATGCAGACCTTTGGGTTAGCCTGTCAATGGCGGCTTCAAAATCTGCCCCCTTTCCCTTTGAATGAATGATACTGACTCCAGGCACACGGTGCAGACAATACTGCATAAATGAATTGCTTATGCAAGTCACACTAGGTCAGCTCATAGAGGGTAGTCACTTTATTTTTTTGAGGCTGTGAGCGAGCTCCAGTGCTAACATAGCTAACAGCCTAGCAGCCTGGTTATTAAACAGTGCTCAGAGGTTTTCACACAACCAATCTGGCAACCCCGCGGGCTCGGAGCAGTGGATTTAAATCATATTCCACTTTTAAGCTTGTTCTAGGTGTTGTTGCTAAATTTCAGGGTCTTTCATTGAAAAGTGGGGAGACCTGTTTTAATCTCGGCTATTTCACAAAGCTGACACACGGCTGCAAAGTAGCTCTGTATTTACATGGCCGCTAATTTATCGCTCATTTCCCCGTTAGTCGCCCTGCTGGTGATTTCTGCGGGTGTGCTCATTTGTAAAATGTAGCTCTCCACCGGGCAAGACTATGTTGTTAGTTTTATAGTAAATAAAATGTGGCCACTAAATTATCCAGATGGCGTCAAACCAAAGGAAAACAGCAACCGTGTCTGCCACTATATTTTTTTCCAGGAAGCGATTTTCGCTTTTAACAGCATTATAACTTGACCACAGTTGGACGCAACACGTTGAAGTATACGCAGTGATTTCTAGCCTTAAAATGCTTTACTACACAAACGAGGGCTGGAAGCCTGAGTTAGCTTATTATTGAACCATAGGCTCATCCGTTACGTCCCCGTCTGATGCTGAATAGACACCTTAGTTACATTTTCTACTTTCACTGCATTTTAAGATGAAAAGTATGAGTGTTTTTGTAGGAATTGGAGGATATGTGGCAGACAACGTTAAAGTGTTGGGGCATTGCCAGTAGTTTTTAGTCTTATCTGCTTACTTAAAGATAAGACTTTTTCCTCATGGACAGAACAGCCTTGGTGTCATGTGTATCAGATGCTTTTCTGTATAACAGGTCATGTGGCGGAGCATTTTAAAGTGTTGAGAACACTAAAAAGGGGCAGTAAAACTATACCTCGGTTGGCCAAACACCTATCAAACCACATTCTTGTTTTTGTTTGTCTAGACAAGGTAGTAATAGTCAGTAGCACTCCTCCCTGACTGCAGGCTGTGCGGAGCTGAGAGCAGCTTGTAGTGTGACTTCTGAAAAGGCCAGCTGCCACTATTGATGGGTGCTGCTCCACAAAGCAGCCAGACAGCACAGAGCCTCCCAGTTGCTTGTCAATTTTGGAAGCTTAATGTAATGTCATAGATTTCTGCCTGGGGTTTGTTTCTGCTGTGTAGCTGCTACTCAGAAAATACCACTGAATGTTTTTGCCAGGTTCATACATTTGGTTACAGAATTTTCATAACTGTCTTGTTTCCTTTTACTTTATTGTGGAAACATTTCCTGTAATCGATAACACTTTAAGTGTTTTTTTTTTTTTTTTTGAATTTCTTCATTTGCAAATGATCTCTTGCAGATGAACTGTCATATTCTGCTTGTGGTGGTTGTAGTTTTTCACAAGCTTCTTGATGAATACTACATTAAGTATTTTCTAAGCATAATGGTATGAAATCCAATTTTCCAGTAAATCATCAGTTATTAAACCAGCAGTTTTTCCTCAGTCCACCGAACCCTAAGGATGGAGATTCCCCATTGAGCTGACAACTTGTCAGACAGAAATGAGGACTGGGGAATGGAGCTAGTTGAGGGAAAAAGAAAAAATTAATCTTTAATGCTAACAGGCTTATGCATCTTAGAAACACACTTTAAAATGATTCCTTTTAAGGCTTTGATGGTGCCCCAGATGAATCTATGCTGTGCTAGCTGACTGTCTGTGTCTGTGGAATTAACTGATTATAATGTTGGATTTTTGGTCCCGCAGGTGAATCATGACAGAATATAAACTGGTGGTGGTGGGAGCTGGTGGCGTTGGCAAGAGCGCACTTACTATTCAGCTCATCCAGAATCACTTTGTGGATGAATATGACCCCACTATTGAGGTAAATGAACTTGGTATGAGGGCAGGACATGAAAGAATACCCCCTCCCCCAAAAAAGGAGTTGCAGCAGGTTCTTCTGGTTTGTCTTCAGAGGCCAAACAGGTTTTTAATAACTTTGCATGTTTGCCTGCTTGCTTTCTTAGGGGAGGGGGGAGGGAGCCTGTCCTCATTGAACACAGTCTCATTTGGATTTCAATTATTAATTTGTTGTTGCAGGTCAGAGCTTGACTATAGATTGTCTGAATGCAAGATAACATCTGAAACAATGGCTGCTCACTGAGTCGGACAGTAATTGTTGGCTCAGACTGAGTGTAGTTGGCAGTGAGATGTAAAGCTGGAGTGGAAATTAGAACCTCATTATAATTTGACACTGCTGGAAAATGGACTGCCCTGAAACCAGAGTAGGATCATAATTAAATGCATCTTTTGGCAAAATCATACCAGTAAAACCACGTCATGATAAATCAGTATGAGAAGTTCTTTGAATTAATAGTAAATAACACATCATATTACAGACCTTTTATATTTTTACCACAGTTCACTATCCTGGTATTTTTAAATACCTACATTTCTTGATGTTGTGATATTAATTGTTCTAATAAAACTAAGAAATCTAAAACATTAAATCTCAATCATGTACACATTTAAAAAGTGGTTGCACTCTATTTTTCCATAGATGTTTAAAACACATACGTAATAATTCTTAAATGATGGCTTCTACAGCTGCCTCTTATTTTTATTAACCTGCCATTTGGTTACACTCAGTCCATGTAATCCCAGAGTCCTGATCCCTTTCTGACCACCTCTTCTTGCAGGACTCCTACAGAAAGCAGGTAGTAATTGATGGAGAGACTTGTCTGCTGGACATCCTGGACACTGCAGGTCAGGAGGAGTACAGCGCCATGAGGGATCAGTACATGAGGACAGGGGAGGGCTTCCTCTGTGTCTTTGCCATCAACAATACCAAGTCCTTTGAGGACATTCATCACTATAGGTGAGCTAAGAGACTAAAAGGCGTCAGTTTTTGAAACCACTCTGAACGCAGCATTTTAGTTGGAATTAAAAGGGATAGCATTTTGCGATATCCTGGTGGCGAGTAAGACGAAACACTGACCTTTAAATCGCAACATCTCTAGTTTGAGTCTGCTCAAGAACCTTTTGTTGAAGGTCATAACTCTTCTCTCGAACTGGTAAAACACACTGGAAGTGAGACATAAGCACTACAAAGCGTGATTCCATTCAGTCTACACTGAAAGCAAGATATGAGCGCCACGTTCAGTGTGTTAAAAATCATCAGAGCAGCGCTCTGTCAGCAGGACAGCGGTGGGACGGTGTCTTTACCAGGTCGACCAACAAGACAAGTGTACAGGATGAAAATAGTTTTCATGGACAAAAATAGCTTTCATGTAAGATCATCAGGAAGAAGTCACATCTTTTCTGTAGCCTATGGATTTAGATTCAATTGATTTTCCCTGGCTGGTTACAGAGGGAGAAGGTGAAAGGGAAACTCAAGCAGCCTGATCAGTTGTAACAGATACCAGTAGATGCAGAAAACAGGATTTGTGTGATTAAAACAGATGACTGTGGAGAGGAAGAATTAGACATGAAACATAAAAAACACAAGGGTTCAATGGGAGACACGCGTCTCACGGATTCAGCGTGGACCGTCCTATAATGGAATTCTGTCTGCAGTGTGAGATGCGTGTAGAAAACACTTCCAGTGTGTTTTACCAGTAACCCTTAATTTCCTGTCTGCTCTCTACTGTTCACTGTTTAATGATCAGAATGATCAAAAATATATATTAAAAAGTGATAAGATTTAATATAGGTCTTGCCATTTGTTATACATGTCCTAATAGGTAGCAAGATGGAACAGAAACCAATAATGACTGTATTCCTACTCTGATTATGGCCTGCTAGTCACTCTGAGCAGATCAAAGCTTTTTAACATCACAATAATTCACCATCACAGTATGACCTGTGTTGAATTAAAATCAAATTACATTCCTGTTGTGTCTGTTGCTGTCCAGAGAACAGATTAAGAGGGTGAAGGACTCTGAGGATGTCCCCATGGTGTTGGTGGGGAATAAGTGTGACCTCCCGTCCCGGACAGTGGACACCAAGCAGGCTCAGGACTTGGCACGCAGCTACGGCATTCCCTTTATTGAGACCTCAGCCAAAACCAGACAGGTGAGAGTGTGGCCAGAGATGACAGTTTGATTTTCTAATCTGTCACTGAAGTGCTTTAGTGTTCCATTGCAGGTCTGTAGAGCATGTTGGATGGTGAGATGCTGCATGTGGCCTCAGGGGTATTTGCTTGATGGACACAGCAGGCCTTCTATAAATTTCACTTTGAAATCAAATGTTATTGCTCCAGACAGAAAGACTCGTGGTAATTTTGACAGGAGTCCTTGCAAAAGCTTAATGATCTTGGCACTGGGCGTGTGAGCAATGTCTTGAGTCGTGTGGTGCTGTTGATTTGTCACATTCAGTGCCTTTTGTGGTGTTTTTTTTTTTCTTTTTCCTAAATAATGTTGCTTGGAAATGTCTCGGGCAATGCGCTGTGCGTCATTAGGCCCCCTTTGGGTGTTAATGTAATCATTGCATGCTGCTTTTCTATGTACATGTGGAAATTACATCATCATTTACACCAACTGCAAAGGCATTATTAAAATCAGTGAATGTGTATCAAGGGGGAAAAAAATGAATGTGTGTCAAGGAGTCTGCATGAAAGGACGTAATTATTAAATACTCAGGAGTTAATGATTATGGTGACTGGATGTTGAAGATCTGGTGTGGTCACATCAAGCGGTGTGGCGTCAGTTATCTGTAGACGTATCCTTCTCTGGTCTCTGGGATGTATCACGCTCCATCTGGTGAGGGGAAATAACAGTGATTCATTTCTTACAGCTATGTTCGCCTATTCCTACCTGAGTGTACCAACAATCCATATCCACACTGCGCTGCTGATTCTGCACCAGCAGTTGACTCTTTGATTTAAAGCCACCCACTGTTTTCCAAATCTCTTTAATCAGACTTCTTTTGGAAATCGCCCACATTCAAAATACACTTCTAATGCATCCACTTCTCTCCTTTTAAGGCTAGACAGTTGGGTGGATCAAGTGATAATCCACCCTAATCTTTTTAGTGGCACTCATGCACTATAGGTTTGGAAGGTTGCCGTTTTTAAAGTTTAGTTTCTTTTTATGTTGATTTAAACTGCTTCCGTTGGTGATGTTTTCATGACAAAAGTAAGCTATTAAAATTCTCAAACTACTCCTAAATCATAATCCACCTTATTGCTTTTCATGATGTGCTCAGTATGTTTCAAGCAATCATTGTTTTGTAGAAATACAGCTGAAAACACGGCTTCTGTCAGAGCTTCAAAAAGAGCAAACTGAAGCAGTGTATTTTGCTACATTTTGGCAAAATAGTTATAGTTTGTGACATACTGAGTGGAGAGTTTCTAAGGATGCTTGGATTTAATTTTCTGCCTTAAAAACATGTCACCATTGAAATTTAGTCTAACCACAGTAGAAGGAAATGACAGACCTTTGCAGGCTGTCAGTAGGTGAGCATTCAGTAGTCACAAGATGGATTCTAGGTGAAGAATCAGTTTATGTATATGATAAGACAGGCCAGATATTGCAGGAAGTCCCATCAGACTGCCAGTTTGTTTCACTCCTATTATATCTGTAGGCATATAGTATGTCCCCCTGTTGACCTCAACATTGAGGGAAGTTGTGTCTCATACTGCAGAGAGTGGAAGATGCCTTTTACACACTGGTACGGGAGATCAGGCTGTACCGGCTCAATAAGCTCAGCAAGGAAGAAAAGACTCCTCGTTGTGTCAAGCTTAAAAAATGTGTTGTGATGTGAACGGGGTAAGTGTATGCAACCGTGCGGCCACCAGCTCTGTGTGTGTGTGTGTGTGATCTTAGTTGGGAATATGGAAAAGGCCATGGGAGAGGACATGCAGTGAGAGCTGGTGCTTCATGGGTTCTCAACACTAACCTGCTGGTTTCTACTGGGGCTGTGGTGAAGCTCTAACAGGAGGCTGAAACGGCTGAATTCTTCTCTTTTCAGTGTCTAAGTGTATTATTGTTCAAAGCTATTTCACACTGGGTTTATTTACTTGAGTGTGAAGTTTGAGTGCCCCCACCCCACCGTTCTTCTAATCCTGCTGGTCTGCTTTCACACTAGTCCAGTTCTGATTTGGGAGCATGTTTTCTCAGTTCTTGCCTTATCTAAGTGCAGGCTTTTATCCTTATTTCCATATGAAAATGATGATGGCGCGCATTAAGATGTATGCAAGAAAAACAGGAGACTGTTGTACAAGCAGACGGGGCCACATGAGCATGACTGAAGTAACACAATCATCTGAATGTACAAAAAAAACTAAAGGAAACACAAGCACCCCTCTTTTACTACTTTATTAGAGGAAAAGAAACTGGCACCAAGTTGGGGTTGTTGATCTGTGCTCATTCACCAGTGAGTGCGTTTATTTATCAGTGAAATGTGCATAAAAGTCATGCTACATTTGGCCTAGAGCCAATCAAGACAAGGAAAAGTAAATACTTGTACTCAGTTTTATGAAATTTGCAGGCGAATTGGTCACGACTCAGACTAAACTACCAGTGTGAAAGCATCCTAATCTGCTGAAATCAACATGAAGAAAGGGTTCGGGCTCATGTGACTAAAAGATTATGGTGAATCTGGGACCAAATCGTGCACTGAAATGTTTCCAAGGAGGATGTGATTTAAGAAACTGGCAGATATGTTGTGAACAAAAATTGTGTTTGTGGGTGAGAACATTTTTTTTTCTTTCTCTTGCAGACACAAATGCATCGGTCTTTACTCTTTTCTTACCTGCTGTCTTTGTCACAGCCTGAAGCAGCATCAGGCTCTTTACTCTGCAGATTCAACATCACGTTTATTGCACTATCCAAACTGTTCTGGTACTCACGTACTCGCCTCAGTGTGGCATCAACTGACACTTGCTGCATTTACTTGGAGCCTGTTATTCACCAATAATCAGGATAAGAATATAAAAACACTTCAATCAGAATAAACTGGCTCATTCAAAAACATTCAGTTTGAAAGTGGTGATTTAAAACCTCTTTAAGCTTTTTCAGTTTACTTTTGATGTTTGCGATCTCACTGGCTGGCTTTAGGTAAAGCTGTTCAGCTGCCTCTGTTTTCTTTTATTTTGCTTAAGGGTTTTCTATTGTCTTTGAGTGGTGCATTTTTCTCAGGGGAGGCCTCTGAGTAGTTTTATGTTTATTAGTTTTGGGGTAATAAACAGAATGCCCGCCTTCTGTCCTATAATTCTGTTTGTAGAATATTTTTTATAAAACTGTTACTTCACTTCAAACAGGCAGCATTTTTATTTGTTTTATTTTGGTTTGCTTGCGTTGGTGGACTGCACATGGACTACTGGGAATGTAAACAGGACAGCTTGTTCTGTCATTTTTATTTAGCAGTCATTTGAACACGTTGTGGGAGTACATTGGACGGGTTACACTCATAAGGAAAGACACTGGCTCATGTAAGTGCAGCTACTGTCGGTGGGAACGCTGCTGACTTTTACTCAGCTGTGTCCCACGTAGCCTGAACTGACTTCACCTGCGCTCTGTGTCAGGCTGATGTATGCTTGACAGTGTTCTGGTGTGGAATTGACAAAAATCCAATTAAAACCAAATTAAACTGCCACAAAAAAAGTTGCTATTTAATTTTGTTTCTCTTTGGCAGTAGAACAAGTCAAGCCTACACATCAGCTTGATATTAAAGACAGGAGTGTTTGGGTTCTAGTTTAGGACACAGCTGTCAACAGATGTTTAATCCTGTCCTAATGATTGTTTAGAGTGGAATTACCCTTCAAATTCAGCAACCTTTAAAAGTTCACCTCAGAATCAAAGATTACTGTCAATCCTTTAACTGCCATCAAGATGCCAATGCTTTAATTTATTATGATATAAAATGTAATAATCTAACAATGCTTTTCTTATTTCATTTTTTTTTTTATTCAGGGCGTTGATGATGCCTTTTACACATTAGTGCGAGAAATCCGGAGGCATAAGGAGAAGATGAGCAAGGAGGGCAAAAAGAAGAAAAAGAAGTCCAAGACAAAGTGTACACTTATGTGAATAATCGCCCCTTTCAAGACAGACAAAAAAAACCCCTATGTTGAACAGTTAAAGAATACATTTTTGTACATTACACTAAATTATTAGCCTCTTTCTCAATACCTGCTATACTGAATACTAAACCTGACCCAGTTTTTCTGCCTTTATTTGCTACCTGGACACCAATAAGCTTTATTTTCAGTGTAGTGCCAGTTGCCCACATGTATTGGTCCAACAGCATGTTTTTATTTTATAGGATTATGTTGATTTGGATTGTTTTCTATAACCATAGAGCTGTGAGGTAATTGCATCACAACTCAAGTTTGGCTTTTTTTTTTTTTTTTGGAAAACTTTGCTTAAAGGGAGACGACCTGCAAAAATTGTAATGCCCCTTTTGAATTATGGGATGCCAAAGAATGAATTTCCATCCTGTTTTGCTTAGAAAACCCAGATATGAAGAAAGGACCAACGTTCAGCCAGATGAGATCCAAATGTTCCAGCCACTGTGTAATGTCCCCATCTCTAATGACCTCTGGCTGTGACTTGGTGACATCACTGATAATAGGTATGCATGCAAACTCCTCTAAATGTTTTAGCACCCTAATTAGCTTAATTAATTAGCAGTTTGTCAAATATTTGTACTCTGTGGGGAGTGTTTTTGCTTTTTGTTTTGGTGCGTACTGTGTCCGACGCGACGTGTTGCAAACTGCCTCTTGATACATTTTAACAGAGCCAGCAATGAGGAACTGTGACCCAGGTGGAAATCTGTCTAATTTTTCAGTTTCCTAAACAATAATTAATATTTGCTTTTGTGATAAAGAAATCAGCATTTTTTGCTTGATAAATGTGAGATTGAAAGATCTGGAGTTTTACCCATTTTCTGAGGATAAAGTGGGACGAGCAGCCAGGTTTCGTGTTGCTCACTCATTTTGTGCCTCATCACAAGCTAACGTCAAATGGATTGATGGACCTCGCTGGTCACAAATTCGCTACTTTTCAATATTTAAAGGCTTGACTGCAGGATTGTTGTAATCCATCCTGAGAATAATCATGATTGTGTTATGTTGGCTTTGGTGGTCAAGTAAATTGAATGAGCAGAGGTCTCCTGTCAACATTCTCCTGAAAGAGGACTTCATATTTAAGCAGAGTGTTTTAGGCTCAATGCTAAACTTTGGATTTGTGATTCTGCAGTAGCTGGGAACAGAGGTGTCCTGCCTCGGACGCTCTCCTAAGCTGTCGACTAGTTTACTTGCGACTGGCGAGCAAAATGCGTCTTTTAAGCAGCTTTCACGAACTTTTGTCTTGGTGTAGTGTCACAGAGGTTGTTCAAAACTTTGTCCAAACATTTATTTTTTTTTTGGTTCTTCCTAATGTAGATCTTCTGAAAGAGTTTTTATTTCCTAAAATGCTGAAATTGTTTGGTGGGTTATCTTTCAAAAGAAATGATTGTCCAGCAAAATAATTGGTAATTTTCTCTCATCAAGCTTGGGTATTGTGGTGATGTAACTGGAACTGATGTTTTTAAATGAGGCAATAATTGCCATGAAATTATCTTTTCTTTTCTTTTTTTTTTTTTTTGAGAAAATTGTCTGAATTTCTAAAATAAAAAGCCCTGGTTTCTTTCCCGGGTCAACTCGTACTTCACCTTTTCCATCACATTCACAAGCTGTTCCCCAAGATTTTTATTTGCCTTTTATGTTTGCATTAGGTGCTACATTTAGACAGTAGAATGAGCCGAGACATACATTTACTTTTTCCTGTGTGTGCTCGAGAAATGGACAAAATGCCGTTTTAGAGGAGCGATGCTTTTGACACAGAATCCAGACATGATGCATTGTTTTCAGAGTTGATGAATTTTGACCCAGTTTATTATTACCTCTGTTTTTTATGAAGTAGATAACTGTTAATGCAGTTTTAATTATGGAACCCTCTTTTTAACAATACTGCTTGAAAAGTAGTTTTTCTGAAATGTTCCTCTTCATTTATTGCGTGCCAACAGCTGACTTCTGAAATGTACCATTTATACCTGGATCGTATTTTAACCTTTGTATAGTTGTGATACTGAAAGGTGCATATTTTGTAAATTGTGCTTCATTTCGTTGGTGTGTCTAAATGAATGTTGCTTTAATGGAGTTTCACTCCACTGTGTATGTGACTAGAGAGTGTGACTGGGTCCAGGTTTAGGGGATTGAATGAATGACCATTTAACACGTACAACACATCTGTTGTGGGCAGTGTAGAGTGGTGATCTGATCTCAAATTACTTTTGCCATGAATCTCACCACTCCTATTTAATGTGTAATAAAGAACAAAATAAAGAGGAACCGAACTTTGTCTCATTTTTTTTTTTAAGTGTTCTCTGATTCTTGTTCTAATTGAAACACTGCTTTATTAAACTTGAACAAATTTTAAATTTGCTCAATCACAGCACAAACTGCTGGAGAACGTGTACCCCAGCAGGTGGCACTGTTCACTCACTATGGAAGTTCTGCTTCTGTTAGGTCACAATCTATGAAGAGGACTTCTCTCCAGCTGCCTATGCTCTCAGACAGAGTGAGCTTAGGGTTGGTTTTTACAACTTGTGTACTTTTTCCCAAATAAACAAGGACTAACCATGCTCATACAAGGAAACAAACTAGACTGGTGTTCTGAGTGGAAATGCTCCCATTGTTTCAAATGCATGGGCAGTCATATTTGGTGGGGAGAATTTCATGCCTTGTCAAATTGGTTTAAAACAAAAATTAAAAGTTCGACAAAGATACTACTGATCAACGGGGATATTTAATGGGTTTATGTGGCATGCTGTAAATAAAACTAGAGCCAATCAAATCATTTAATTGTGTGGATGCTGATTCAGCATGCCCGAGACGCTTGTCCATGCGTTCTGTGGCCTATTGAAAGATACATCGGGGGGAGTTAGTCCTAAAATGTCTGTCCTAGTTATAACAATTACTTTGATCACAGAAAGACAGAAACCTGTACAAACTAACACATTCACAAAAATCATCAAAGCTTCATCCTCCAGGCTGTGAGGATGCTGAACGCTGTCCATTACCAAAAGTTCAGAGCCTGTATTGCTTTAGTTAAAAACTTTGTGTTCTATCTGTAATGTTTATGGCAGACAGAATTATCTTTTAAATTCACTGTGGATCAACTTGTTTGGTTGAACTGGCATATTTTCCAGAAAAGTTGAAATTTTATTAATTTAAATGGCTCAGTTAAGAAGAAAGTATGATGCAGAAGTTAACTTGTAAGCAACTTTGAGTAAGCTGATGTTCTGATCCTCCAAATGGCCAGATACTGTACAAGGCGTCCATGTCTCTGGAGTTCTTCCTTGATGCTGCAAAGAAACCTGACTTTACATCCAGGTACTCTATGCAGTCTTGTTTTTGATAACTTCTGTGCACTTAACTATATATCAGTGTTGAATTTTATAGCAGTATATTAAACAATTCTCTAAATTAGGCTTTATAGTAGTAACTCTGCACATCTTAATTTGATTGCATGCTTCAGTGGAATGTCCTCCACACTTAGTTTTATCTTTACAGAACAAATAACTTAGTCTATTTTGTCTTCCTCCCATAGCCAGACTGCTAGAGCCACAGCTGTGGAAAATGGGAAGATGCCCTCATGAGGACATTGAGGTAAGAGAGACTGTTTGACACAATTTTTGTAAAAACTTGTGGCTTGATCCCAGAAAATATTTCAAGGTGTTCTCCATGCTTATTTATGAATATTTTCATTTCAGGGGGACCATTTTCCCAGATGTGGATCATGCTGGAGTACAGTGAAGAACCAAGAGACCTGAACTAGTGCCTGATATCTTAGATGTTAAAAGCAGAACCAGACAGATTTACAGCTTTATTGAATAAAAACAATAAATGACAGGGCCTAGAACAAGGCTGAAAATGTTGAACAAGGGGCCTGAAAAATGCACTATCACCCACACCAAGTACCCTTCTTTTTTAAATGCTGATGAACCAACAGCAGGAAAACTTCAAAGGCTTCGTGCAACTACTTATGGAGACAAATAACGAGACTCGACGACATGACCAGAGAAATACAGGAGATAAAAACGAGTTTGCAGTTTACCCAGCGAGATGTGGATGTGATTAAAGCTGCCATTGGTGAACAGAAAATACAAACCAAGGAGACAAGGGATGATGTCTACAAAACTTGTGAGAGTTTAATAGCTATAATGGATAAAATGGAGTATTTGGAAGTACAGTCCAAGCGAAAAAATTTGATCTTTGAGGGAATCAAGGAGACAGCTGGAGAAAGCTGGACGGAAGCAGAGTGTAAAGTGAAGGAGATTCTGAAGAATAAACTGCAAGTTGATGAAAGAGAAAGATAAGGCACATATATTGCAACAAGCAAAGAAGCTTAAAGGATCTAATATTTACAGTATATAAATAAAGATTACACCGACTCTGTGAGGAAGAGAAGAAGGGAGTTGATGCCGAAGTTAAGGGAGGCCAGGGTGAGGGGAGACATCGCGTTCCTGCGGTATGACCGACTAGTGACCTGACCTCGGAAGCAGAATCCAGGACCTATGACCAGCACGCCGAGGACCAGTATGCTGAGACAAGGAGAGTATGAAGGGGTCGCTGGACCCTCAGATGTATGAAGAAACACGCAGGTATATTGATATCTGCGATGGCAGAGGAGTGTTGGAACCAACAACAACAAGCATGACCCATGTACGGAATGAGGCAAGTGATTTGTTACAGAAGTTAATAGTTTTCGAGGGACTGGATCTGGAACTGAACACAACTGGAAATACTGAAATTCATTATCATGAACCGGATGAAGATTTTGACCCTGAAAAAAACTTTTTTTAAGAAAAGTATTACACGGATGAGCAGTTTAACAGCAATGTCAAGACTGAAAACAAATTATCACTATTCATTCATTCATTCATTTTCTACCGTTTAGTCCCTTGCGGGGTCACGGGGGGGGGCCAATCCCGGCCGGCAATCGGGCGAAGGCGGGGTACACCCTGGACTGGTCGCCAATCCATCGCAGGGCTAACCAAATTATCACTAATTCACTTTAATAGCAGAAGTCTATACGCAAACTTCCAGAGTATAAAACATTATCTTAGTAGTCTAAAACATTCTTTTAATATAATTGCTATTTCTGAAACTTGGATTAACACTGTAAGGGGAATGGATTTTGACCTTGA
>NW_018128087.1:248555-261943 GCF_001952655.1 Monopterus albus | reverse complement strand
ACATAACAGCAGGGTGCAAGATGCTAGCAGGCAGGGCATACATGGAACGCCATAACCAAGTGGCTGGCATAGTGTACAGAAACATCTGTGCCGAGTATAACCTGGAAGTCTCAAAGTCAAAATGGGATACACCTCCAAAGGTGGTTGAGACTGACCAAGCTAAGATCCTGTGGGACTTCCAGATACAAACTGACAAACTGGTAAGCAATAACCAACTGGACATAGTAGTGGTGGACAAACAGAAGAAGAAGGCCGTAGTGATAGATGTAGCAATCCAAAGCGATAGCAACATCAGGAAGAAGGAACACGAGAAGCTCGAGAAATACCAAGGGCTGAAAGAAGAATTATTTTCCAAGTCAACATTTAGACAAAATCAGGGGGAAAAAAGACTTGAAACACAAAATGTCATCTCACCACAGCAAGAAAAGGCCATACTGCTGATGTCATCCCTTTGCTGGGTTCATCGCCATCAAACTTATAAGGAACATTCACTTTAACAATTCCCTTTTTTGTTTATCCTTAATTTATGAAACAGGCCATACAAATTTGATCTTTAACTAATTTAAACTTTGGACAAACAATTTGAAGGTGGCACCTTGGTCTCAAGGAAACTAAAAGGAGCATTTTTCTCTATTTCACAATTTACTAAAGAAAATAATTTAGAATATAAAATTAGGAATAAATTGATCATCATTAGTTTTATCTATAATCACAGATTTTTTTTCCCAGATTTGTGGATGAAAATGTTTAAAAAATAAATCGGGGGGGTAAATATATTAAAACATGCCCATCACAGTCCAAAGAAGAAAAATATCTACTCTATAGTCACATACAGAAGAAGAACACAAAATTCACCCATTTAAGAAACTGAATATTTGGCACGTGAAAAATGATGAGGTCATTAATTTTCTGTTGACCAAGTAATCATTTCAGCAATGATAATGATTCCTAAAAAAAAACAAAACATACAACTGAATCACTCAGTCTACAAGAGCAGCTCTAAGACCCAACTAATGTCTGGATTAAAGTCTTGTTCCTCAGTGAGGACTCATCACCAGTGTGACTGCAGGGTGGAGCTACACCACCTGCTGGTCAGTCCAAGTATCCATCATGAGGAGGCTTCCTGGCTGGACTCGTTCCCATAAGATGCCACCCCCAATTTGTGCCTGAGGAATGTTTAGTAATAATTAATGTTTGTATACTACAACTATAAAAGGTTAACTGTATCCAAACTGTAGTTATTTACAAGATATCTAAAGTTTGACTGAGGTGAAATACTGTGCGACTGTTTCTCCACATCTGGCCTAGATTCAAAGACACTGCCAAATTTACCAAAAATGTGCCAGATTTACTCATGTGAATCAGATTCACTGTGGTGACCCCTAATGGACACAGCCATAAGTAGAGTAGTAGATTCGACAGTATTGACGTGTGTGGAACAGAAACAAATGTCGCCAAGTTGATGACGCGAGTGGTTGCTTCTTATTGCTGCATCTTCTTGGCAGACTGCAAAACCAAAGACGTGCATGCTGCCACCTACAGAATCGGACTGTGTACATATGCAAGTGTGCTGGAGCACAGAACGATGTTACTAATGTGAAAGCAGACCTGCAGGGGAGAGGGGAGTGGGAGCTATCGTGCTCGGGTAAGGTACAAAACAATCCTGCCTAATGTGGAAACATCCTTAGAGGTCAACATGACTGGGTTTGGATGAAGGCCCTTATTTATGACGACAGTGACAGAAGTTATCCTCTGGCATCAACATGCAGCACAGTGTGTTGGGAGAATGTACTTGTTAGGTCATATTCTGTGAAAAGGGATGTCATGTAGCATCAAAGATATTTTCCTTGGAGATTTACAAGAAATGAAACTGAATGAATGAATTTACAAGAAATAAATGCCAGCTTGATCATGACCAGAGACAGAACACAAGCTTCAAAAGGACAGGCCTGTGTATGCTGTCATGTGCAGGCAATGCTGGGGTAATTGGCTGCAAAATTATGTTTGGTGTAGAGTCAGCCTGTGTAGCTGTATCTTGTTTTGGATTACTCTTATAGCCAGATGTTATTGACATTGCAGTTATGATGATCACTAATGAATCCTTTTTAGGCTGTTAGTTAATTATAAATGAAAAGTGGCAAGTGTTATTAATTGTTTTGTCCTAATGGCCCATTTAAATTTTCAGTTTCCCTCATAATTATTCTAGACCCGACGTGCTGCATTGCTTGTTTCAAAGGAAGTTGTTTCCAAAACTGTTTCTGCAAACAATAAACTATGTTGACATATTGTGACAAGCTCCATTACACTTTCTTCTTAAACAATGGAGCTACGGTGGATGCCGCGTAACAGCCAAGAGTGAGAGACAAGATCTAATGAATTATGCAGAGAGAGCTTTCTCCTAGCCTGACAGTCTGAAACCAGCCTGGAGAAAATTTTAAAAGAAGTACAAGTCAGTGCAGCCATCACAAAACCTCTCCTCTTTCCTCCAGGGACAGCTGAGGCCAAGGCCTGTCAGTCAAGTGCCCCCTCCCTAAGCTGTAATCTGGGGACAAGAAGCCTGCAGGTCTGATAAAGCACTGAAAAGATGCCCCAGAAACCAATCCATGGCACTCTGGGCTGCTGTCAGGGAGAAAGGCGGGGGAGAAAAGACAGCAAATGTTCCTAAATTGCTAACAACAAGCCTCAAACTGGTTCCACACACAGACCACACAACCCAGGCAGGCAAATCCATCTGCCCACTTGCCCTGTGCCCACTATACAGAGCAAGCTCAATCACAATCACCAGCTCTGATCCTTGTGAGCATGTGCAGATGGGTGAATTCACAATCATCTGACTGTCGGACCTCTGCCTTGTTAGTGCACACAGTGAGAAAATGTCCTTTTTATTTTAATGAAGTGTGGCTTCCCTCCCTGGCAGGCAGGTGAGCGCGGTGCAGCAAGAGTGCGGTCTGGTAACGAGAGGCCAGAAAGTTCAGGTGTCTTCAAGCTGCAACGCGTTGAAGAGACTTAATCGAGACGTGTTTTCACCCTCCCTGGAGGAAACGGAGCTGGATGAATATTCATGCGGTGATGATGAATTGTGTTGCCTACAGCATCGTGCCACTTTGAAAGCCCTCATGCTGCTTCTTTTATCACAGTAGGTCCTTACCACTGAACCTCATGGGCCGCAACACAGCACCCCAGCATCCAACTACCAATTTTCATCTGAGATCATTAACTTGTTATGTTGACACAAACACTGCTCTTTCAGATGCCCTTCTTTATTCAAATGACCCTATTCATGCAGTGTAGCTGACTGAGTGGATTGGATTTTTAAAAATATTTATTTATTTATTTATTTATGTATTTGCACACCCCACAATCAGTCAACAAGTGATGTTTGGACACAAAATTAATGAACAGCGTGCAATGCTCTGAACTGTCTGCGCGTTAAGGTTTGAGATGGATAAACAAGCTTCATAATATCTCTCAGAGTATGCATCAGCACAGGCTGATACAGTAATGGCATGCTGTTGAATGTTTATGCTTTCCTCCATTCAGGCAGCAATCTTCTCATGATGATGGTAAGTCACAAGGCGAGAGATAAAGGGATAGGGGGATGGAGGCGGAGCGGGGCAGCAGGGTGGAAGGCCTGGGGATTGAGCAGCATCATGTTCAGCAGCCCCAGACGGGTGATTCATACCAGCCTCATCACTAGCAACAGACAGGAAATCCAGGCCTTTATTACCTCCATCCATCACCATCACTTCATCAATCTGAGCTCCTGTGAGCCAGCTCTCCAACCAGTCCCCAAACACCCATCCCAGCATGCTGCTGGACAGAGATTTACACCCGCCCACTAACACCCTCTCCCTCTGTCAGTTTTTTTACACACACACAGAAAACGAGAGAGATGAGCTTCTATGTCGACTTAAGACACACACACACACACACACATACGGGGATGAAACAGAAAGCGAGGGAGTGTGTAAAGGCCATTCTGCAACCAGACATGGTGTTGAAGCTGGTCCCCTAAGGGCCTATGGCTGACAGGCTGTCCCGCATTCTGAAAGCCACTTACACATCAGCCGCATCATACCATTTGCTGTTGCTGGCCAGTGTGTCGGAGAGGCATATCATGATGGGTTACACCAAGCTGTGGGGGAAATCGTTAAGTCATTCCCTCTACTCTCACCATCCCATATATGCATAACACTGGACTTTCATTCTACATAATATCGTGAACCTTTAGTCTAATACAATCCAGAACAAAAAAGCATGAAACACAACACTGATGGACTACTACCTCATATGGCAAACATGTTAGCATGTTAACATGCACTGCTCTGACACACCCAGCAGCTACAAAGCAACATTAGCGTTCATCGTATGTCTATGGTTACATCTCCACCTGATGAATTTAACTCCAATATTTACTTTGCCTTTAGCTCTGGTTAGGTTTCTACTAAAGGGAAATATATGGTTCTTTAGAGGCTAAATGTTCATCAGCAATACAGCGAGTGTAGAGCTCATTCAGTGAAAACAGCTGCTTGCTGCATTTGAAAACGACACTGATGAGAGCCAAGAGACTGAACTACAACATTAAAGCTGCAAGCTGTAAACAAAAACAATGAATTGAGAGATGCCAAAATGCTCCGTAGGACTTCGACAGAGTATTACGGCCACATTAAGGAAATAAAATTTAAATTTGCTGTTGAGAAAAAAAGTTGAAACACCATTTCCAGAAAAAAAAGTCAAAATGTGTAAGTTTGACATAAAAAAAAACAAACTTCCTCTTCTCATTTTGTTTTCTTTAATGTGGCCCCAGCATTCTCTTGTAGTAGGGAACGGCAGAGTTGGGTGTTAATTCTTCACAGTTTTTCACATCACATTTGGTCCTCTGATCCAAAGTTATTAGAAAAGTACTGATGATAGCCACTTTAAAATGGCTTACAAATGCATACTGTAGTTGTAGTTTACATAGTTTTGTCATTTCATTTGGCCAAGTATGTTACACACATAAGGAATATGTCTCCAGTATAGATCCGAGGCAGACATCCACGGCACCAACTCACACACACCGATGGTGGTGCTGTCCCAATGCTCTGGCCATCGAGGGGAAACTTGGGGCTGAGTGTCTTACCCAAGGACACTTCGACATGTGGACTGCAGGCACTGCAAACTGAACCTCCAACCTTCCAGCTGGGAGACGACCACTCTACCCCTGAGCCACACTTGTGTATTTGGAACATCTTTCAGGTGTGGACTAATGCCAGGGAGTATTTATGCCAGCAGGATGTTTGCCTGTATGTGAGATTTACGTAAAATAAACTGTGCCCATGTTAATAAAGCAACATGCCACCCAATGGAACAGGATGGCTGATAAGCTATATGATCATTTGATGCTAGTTTTTTGCAGGATTAACTTATTTACATAGTAATATAGAGTATCCTTTAACACATTCATAGTTTTTATTTGTACAAATATAAGGAAAGGGGGACAAATGTTACAAACTTGCTCGAATCTATTCGAAAGCAATCCAAAACAACATCACCACAAACTGCAGCCTCAGACCTTCCCAAACAGTTTAATCAACACCTCTCTGACAGCCTCAACATAAATTTAACTCTATACTCTCCAGTATTAATTGCAGGGGTACTGGGCTGCAGGTGCCCACGATACAGTGTCCACCTTTTGTATAGAGAAAAAGCACATATCACAGTTTTACTATAAATAAACTGTTGGTAAGAAGATTATTTAATTTTCTTTCTACTCATATGATTAGCTTGGCTCATGATTGATGACTTGCTCTTATTCGTTCACAAATATTCTCCCAGTCTGCACTTTTTATACTCACAGGCTGCAAAACTTTCTCACTTAAATAAATCATTGTTTCAAATTAGTGTGTGTATTCTACACTTTGGCTAGAGCAATACCTTGTTTTAACCATATTCAGGTTGTAACAGGGATGTAAAGGACAAAAAGAAAACCTATCAATTTTGGACACTGTGCCATATTGATTTATGGCTGCTATTATAAACTCTTCTACCTATTCCGTACATCCATGTACACAGACCTTTGTCACAGCACAGGATGTGATGCAGAGAATGTCATTAGAGAGTATGAAAGTAGCCGACTTGGAGGAAATAAATCAATGCTCTGTTCAGAGAAACATTTCACTTTGGGCCTTGTGACACACCATAGTGTTCCACCAATGGCTTTAACCTCTTCCACTCTGCCTCGGTTTTTGGGCAAAAACACCTAAAATGCCATTCCAAATTAAAACAGATGTAGCTTCTGGACCATGTGGACTATGTGAATAAATAAGGGCTTGTCAGAAAGGAAAGCCCTGAGGTTTTTGTAAAAGTGCCAGAAACACTCAGAGTGCCAAACAAACAGCAGCAGGTCTCTAAATTCAGAAAGAAAAAAATCGCCTTAAATAAAATTACATATTACAATCTAAATAACTGCCTGTGGATTTGTAATACCAGAGATATAACACAGTGGGGTTGTAAACTAAATACTAGGGTTGCACCGATACCACTTTTTTCAGACCAAGTACTAGTACTTACATTTGAGTGCTCACGGATACTGAGTACTTAATGATGCAATGTATCTACTATAAAAAACTGCAACTACCATAAAAGTGCAGTGACTTTAGAGGCAGTTTTTAATTTCATGAGATTTACTTTCTGATGGTGATTAAATAAAGATATTCTATGCAACAGGAGGCTGTGTAAATTACCTGAAAACTTTTTGTGATAACCGACACAGCACTGCCACCGTTCCTATTGAATGACTGAAGCTACACAGCATAGTGTAACACAGTGGACTGTAACCTTTGTAGGAGTGCCATGATTTCACACCCCCCAGACCAAAACGTCACAGTTTAAGAGTGCATATTAACACGGTCAGCGATTTAAATGTTTTATTTAACAAGGGGACATGTTCCTGCTTTAATAAAACTGGCTGCTTCTCTGTGGCTCCATCCTGTCCTCTCTGCTGGACAAACACCTGCTCTGCTGCAGAGGAGCTGCTGGTCTCAGCCTCCAAGTCCACAAGGATTCAACCCATTTTCATACACAGAGCTCATTTCATGTTGCTGTTAACCACATCAAGTTAACGCTCGTTTACTTCCCGTTCACTACAATCAGCATAACGAGCACCGTGGTGGTTTTAGCAGAATGAACGGGATCAGGCATTTTGACCGCGGGGAGAGTGAAGACGTCGCATTTCTGCAAGTTTTTGTTCTTGGTTTTGTTGCACATAACGAGTCTTGGCGTTTGCATAAATTGCTACCTTGTGCCTGCGTCTGTGTAAGACGCTCACGCGCACACACAACAGAGAACCTGAGCTTGCAGTGGACTTTCCTTTTGTTGTCGTCACTTATCTTAAAATATCCCCGAACCGCTGGAATGTCGTCTCTGTCGCCTAACGAGCGCCTCAGCCAGTGCGACATTAAGGCGCACGCCACGGGCGCACACACAATGGGAAGACTTTTTGAAAAATGTGATCTAGCTGAATAATAAAATACCAAAAAGTACTCCAAGCTGTAAAAAACAGCTTAGAGTACAAAAGCCAACTTTAACAGTGTATTGTAGGATTAAATACTCCCAGCCACGCCCACCTCCCTACTCCCCACATGCATAATCTCAGACAGAGAGGATAAAAGCTACGTTTAGTGAGGCTCAGAGAGCTCCAAACGGTATATGAAAATTATGTAGCATGTTGAGGAGCCAGGGGGAGCGTCATGGACGGTACACACACATGCATACACAGGGACATACCACACACAGACAGTAATACGCCCACAGGGCGAGGGCTAGTGCCGTTACTCACAGTGTAGCAGGTGTTCTTGGGGAAGAAAATTTGGGTTGAGGGATTATGGTGCCCGTTGGTGGGTTCTTCTGGGGGGAAACTGTGTGTCTGAGTTCTGATGTTCAGTGTCTGAGGAATAAAAATAGTGGCCATCCGGGGCACGGAAGCTTGCATAAAAGGACAGCCTGACTCCAGTGTCATTCCCTGGCAGAATCTCTAGAATTCACTAGCTCGCCACATTTGTATCAGAAGTGGGATTTTGCCAGGAATGATGTCAGGAAAACAGTTAGTGGAGCTGATATCCTGCTTGGAGGAAGAAATGACCGGCCAGAGAGAGGCTGCAGGCGGAGCTAGTGCACCTCGCTGGACCGGTGGGATTAAGTGAAGATTGGGATCACCCCTGCAACCGGGCGGAAACCAAAGGCCATTGCAAGTTGACCAGCCACAGGACTGGGAGGTAGGAGCTGGCCGACCAGTCTTTGGGTCATTGGGACCAACCCCTGCAGCAAACGTCATCCTGTCTCCTACTCCTGGGGTGAAGACACCCCGGTTCTCCAGTCAGGGAAGCCTTCCTGGCCCAGTTCAAACGGTTGGCTACCACAGCAGACTGGACGAAGGGAGCAAAAGCATTGCAACTGGCCCTGTCGCTGATGGAGGATACTGCCTCATGCCTGCTGCTGCTAAATCCAGCCAAGAGGAGCGATTAGGGTGCCTTAATGGAGGCCCTCCAGAGACGCTTTGGCAAATTCAACCTGCCCAATGTTTTGTGCAGCAAGTGCAAGCACCGTGCCCGGATACCTGGAGAGCCCCTTCATGCCTTGGCTGCTGACATTCAGGGATAGCAGCGGCTATACGGGGTCATGCAATGTATGGGGCACGGAAACCTGCATAAAAGGACAGCCTGACTCCAGTGTCATTACTTGGCAGAAACCCTAGAGCCTACTAGTTCGCCACAATAAAATAAACTAATAAAATAGGCCCACTACTGCATGTGCGTAATGGAGCGCACGGTTGAGAGAGACTGTTACGCACGGTGTAGCACGCCACTAAAGCTCAGAATCTCAGCTGTATGCTGGGCAAGATGCACTTCGTATATGCACTACCGTTTCAAAAACAACTGCAGTCACTCAAAATGCAATGAAATGCAGGAGGTTAAAAGTCACAAAACACCATGGAGAAGGGCCAGGGCCAAGTCAAACAGATGCCAAAAAGCTAGCCTAATGGAACCAGGCATTGGTTCATACGTCTAAGCCGTTTTTCAGCGCGCACACATATACACCTAAACAACAGGGAGCTACGTACGCACATGAAAATTATGACTCCATGTGTATGGGGGCATATCGAGACAAAACGTGCTTTGATAGTAAAACACTTACCTGTTTCTGGTTGTGTAGGACCCTAGTAAGACCAGGTATTCCCTTTTTGTGACTCGGTCATAATAATCATTAACGTGTTTCAGTTCCCGGTTCAAGCTGTCAGAGCGGCTTTTGACATGCCGAAAGTAAGTGTCTCTGGTTTGAGTTACATGTAAAATAGATTTAAACAGATTCTCTTCCTGTGTTCAACAGGCTCGTAGGATTTCAGTGATACCACGTGTCCATATTTGTCAAAGGGCTGTGATATAGGGAAGCCAAAATTGGAGAGAGCACATCTAGCGGACGCGGGCGTCCCAGTGGGGTTAAGGAGGAATCTATTTGGAAAAAAAGAAAACGTCAATACACTGAGATTTTGTTTTGGCCTTTTGAGCCCGAACTTACTTACGTCATTCATTCATTCACTCATTCATTTAATCAGTCAATCCAGGGCATTTTCTCTGAGATGTTTACTTGCTTGACCACATGATGTCAAGTAATGACAGAGGAGAGAGATGGAAGTAAGTGGCTTTAACAGAGGGAGAGAGGGGAAGATACTTTGTAGTGTAAGCACTGGGATGTTTGGGTAATGGTGGTTTCTGTGGTGACACAGCGAACAGCAAATACACTAGGAGAGAGACATTTTGTGCTTTTGTGGGCACAAGATGGAAATCTGGTTTTACAAATACCTCCTTGAGTGCTTTATTGAAATGTATTCACAATGTTTTGTTCACTATCTCTGTGTGTGGGTGGGTTTATATGCATCAGGATGTACTGTAGGATATTACTTTTACACCCTCACACAGAGATATAAATAGGCAAGCCAGAAATGCAGAGGAAACTGAATAATAATTTGTTTCACTGGCAGCTTTTCACACTTACAGTCTGTCACACTAGTGTTGTGCCGATCAAGCAGAACACAGAATTTGATAGCAAATATTGGGTCTACACTGCAATAAATTCAATCTGCAAGTTATTTTTGCTTATACAAAAGAGATGAATTGTAGGGCAGATTTGAGATCATTATACAGATTGTATCATTTCATCTCCTCAGCCTCTTTGTGCTCACTAGCTGCTCTGATTTGTGTGACAAATGAGCAAGTGATTGTGTGTGCAGGTTTAGTGCCTTTTTTGCTTATTTGTCTTACATTATATATATATGTGTGTATGTGTGTGTGTGTGAACAAGTGGCAGCTTTATCTCTTCCTCTTTCAAGTCATGTCACAGGCCAGACACTCCTTTGTCAGGAGAGGCTTTCATCCGCTGACTTCAGATGTGCCTGTCATCCAGTCCAATTATACAGAGAGAAATAGGTATTGTTACACTCTGGGGATTGATTCAAGACAAAATAGAAAAGAGAAGAGAAGACTACAGTCATCTACGGCTGTTCGCCACTCGCTTGGAGTCACACAAACACTTGCTCGCGCACACAGATTTGAAATCACATGGACGAGCAACTTCAATATCTCGGCGATAACAAATCCTTACAAGGTAACGTGGCCTCACTTCTGTCTCCAGTGAATGTGTGGCACGTAGGTTACAGTAATTTAAAATGGTGAGGGATCGAGTGCTATACCTCCACCTCAGCCTCACTGTCAGGGTGATAGACTGGGTTTTTATGGAGATAACTCCAGGCTGATGGAGCAGCTGAGCAATACTGGGCTTAAGACGACTTCGACCTGCTGCTGAGAGCAGTTCAGAGCAACTCAAGCATCAGTCAGCACTGCTGACATGAACAGTCTCATCTCACCACTTTCTGTATTTTCCTCACTGCTCTTATGGCTCTTCTCCCTCTCTCACACTCTCTCATACAAAATCAGAAAGGATGTCAAGAACCACCACTTACCTCCAACCACTCATGGGGAACAGGTCCAATTTATTTAATACCATCCTGCCACTGCACTCAAATCGTGTTTTGTTGCCAAGATATTGATGTTCAGAAAAATTATAAAGAGTAACTACAGGAGCTGAAGCAGTTGATATTTTGTGTGAACACTGCGGTTCCTGTTTGCAGTTACTCTCTCAGGCTTTGTTTTAAATGTTACGGCATTATCAGGACAGTGAATGATTAAGATGGGAAACAAAAGTTCAGCCTTGCGTAGAGGCTCCTTTCACCTCATCCGTCATTTCATTAAGATTGTCAGGCGTATCCTTGTTTACACACAAAAGTTGTGACAACTCAAGATGGCAGATGTCTTAGTTTAGACTGTCCCCTTATGTGTAGTCAACCCCGCATCTCAGCCAAGCCTCCAGTGTCCTTTCTCTTAACACCAGTTCACTGATGTGGAATGCAGTTGGGTGAGACGCTGGAGGGCACAGGGAGAAGGGATTTGCTCCTCAGCTAAGTCTTTTCTCTGCGCGGATTCCTACTGAACCAGGAGAGGAGATTTAAACTCTTATATATAAACTCTCAAATAAGCTTACACACACACGTACTCACACACGCATACAGCACATACATCTGTTTTCCTACCATCAATCTTCTAAGTCCACCCAGGTTGTTTTGAAAGTGATAAATTCAGCCATTTAATATCCATAATTAATAATTTATTACACACAGTGCAGCACAGATTTAGATTAGGTAGTATTTTATCTAGATAATAGCTGTACCCTTGAAGGTCATTGTGAGTGTTTTTCATTACTGCTTCCAGAGTTTAATACAGCTGTGCAATAACACTCAGATGATGTGACTGGATGGCACTAATGGGTAGAAAATAAAGGAACACCTAAAGAGCAGCTCCAGGGTTACATGAGAATTCTTATGTACCATGTACTATATGCTTACATGCCTATGCAAGTCCACACAGTTGATAAAAATCCATATCTAGGTAGCATAACTGTCTTTTCTAAAAGGAGTCCCAGTCTGTGTGACAATAACCTCACTCAGTAGAGAAAGACAGTGACTCATTCACCAGGTAGATAAAAATGGAATAGACTTAAGTTTCGGATTAGTGCACTATATTAATTCAAGACGGTGTGTTTTTATAACAGTGTATTTTTAAGCTACCAATTTATTTCAAAATGTGTGAGGTATGTTGTCAGATGCACTGGCAGCCCCCCAGTGTTTACTTAGCACAGGGTGTAATCAATTAAAAGCTCTCACAGAAACAATATTCTGAGGAGTGAACTCAGACACAGACAGAGAATCATCATGTATCGTTGTTGCTATCACAGCTGAAGTAACAACAGTTTTATTTTTGGTGAGCTGTTGCAGAGCCATTAGTCAAAAGTTAAGTAACTTACTGCTGACGACCAATGAAAATTGAAGAGAGGAGGCTTTCCCTGATGTAGAAAAACAGGCTGTGTGGGTTTTTTCCTTTTCTCCTTTTGTAGTGAATAAATGTAAGTGAACCAAGTTATCTCGCTGTCATCCCCCTCCTCTCTCCCTCCCTACGCCTGTCTTTCCCCTCTCTGTGTGTCTCTGAAATACACATACTCTTTCGCACAAAGGAGGGAAAGTGTCACTATGGAAACAAGGAGGCAAGATTCTAAAAGCTACCTCTTGAGACAAGCGTTAAGACAACAAAAAGGAGTCCACAGTGTGAGTGGCAGAAAAACAGCAATACAAGGCATCTATACTTCTCCCTCCCGTTCTGCTCCCTTGGATGTCGTCCTCGAGCCACCTTGTCGGCCCTTCTACCTTTATCCATTTATCAGACTGTGCACGTCTGTGCTTGTGCGTGCACATATATGTATGGTATATTATACTCTGCTGCATCTGTGTTTGAAAACTGAATCTAGTGCTGTGTCTGCAGTTAAATGTAGTGGCTCTTTAGGTGTAACATGCACCACACATTTCTTTAATAGGGCTAATCCATTTTAATCCCACCTGCCACTGTTACCTTACAATGATGAATGTAAGCCTAAATGGGTTGAGACACTGAGAAATACCCATGAGAGACAGAGGAGGAGGCTTGGAGGTAGGTGTAAGTCGCTGTATGTGTGTATTTGTCAGTGTGTACACCCATGTGCTTGTGTGTGTGTGTGTGCTTGAGAGCCTGTACGTGTGTTTTTATTAAGGTTTTTGCAGCAGCTGAAACAGTTTTCCTCCCTACTCTGTTCAAGGCTATTTTCTGTGGGTCTGCAGGGTCACTGCTGTCTTTAGTGATGTCTCCTTCAGCTGCAATCAGCACCATGGACAGCAACAACGATCTCCACCACCGCAGGCACCACAGCAGACATCCATCTCAATAGACTCATAGAGGCTATATCTGCTTAGCTCATTTTCTTTTTCCATT
>NW_018128087.1:246914-248534 GCF_001952655.1 Monopterus albus | reverse complement strand
TGAAAGCAAGCTGTCCATTAGGCTTCAGACTTGATATACTCCTCTAATCCCTAATCTTTAACAGGGACGGAAAGGAAATATTCAGGGAGAAAGAGGAGACGGGGAAGCTAATTGTGAAAGGAAACCACATTTATTAAGACCTCTAATGGAAAACCTCTAGTGCATATGTTTCCTCTGTGATGCCAGATTCATGTGTGTGATCATACGGGGTAAAATACAGTACAACTATTCCAGCCTGCTGTGAATAGTAAAGTACTAGTTTAACACTTGTTACTGTGTGTAGAGCCACACTTTTAGTGCCAACATTTCTCACATGTGACGGCTTTGCAAAATAGTAGCACTGTGTGGGAGCAAATGAACTAGAGACAAGAAAGAGAGATTTAAAGAAAAGAAGAAGCAGGGGAGGGAGAGATAGGAGGAGTACTGTACAGAGTGAGTGAGTGGCTGAGTTAGGGTGAGTGAGAGGGAAAGATAGGGTATGTGAGACAAGAGAGAGAGAGAGAGAGAGGGTGCAGATAGCGGGAGGGGAAAACCTCCTCTCTGAAAGGGATGATGTCAGTCTCTGCAGCTGAGCCCTGGTCCCCGACTCGATAAGATGAAGACCCTTTCCTCCAGAAACAAGCTGGAAGGTACAACCACAACCACAAAGTGAGAGGCAGGAGTGAGAGACAAACAGAGGGAGAGTCTGGTGAATGGAATCCTGAAGGTACGTATGCCACGTTATCATCCATCTCTGAGTTCATTCATTAGTGCCTTTTGTTGCGTGCTGCCTGTCATGCTTTAAATTGCTGCCAGCATCTCATTTGTTCAAAGTAATTATCTGGGGTTTTTTTTTTTGTGTGTCACAGAAAACCTTGGGACTGTGTGAGTGTGTGTCTACACTTTTATATCCCAGCCTATATGTGTGAATTTGTCTGGGTGTGTATATTTTAGCAGGGGTGTGGAAGGAGAGTGATCATAGTAACTAAGGAGGCACACACACATACACATTAGTGGAAAGTTTTTTAATGATGAGGAAACTGCTGTATCCAGTCCTCAGAGGAGGAAAACAGCTTCAATTATTCAAATCCAAATTAGATGCACGGTCCCCAGAGCAGGGGGCATGACAGAGATGTGAGATTAGAGTGTAGGGATTTGGAGTAAAGATAACCTATGGACATGGGGAAAAATGTTCTTTTGTCTGTTGTGTCGTTGTTATAGAGCTCTCCCCCTGTCTGGATAAGGGATTTGCCAGGTTAAAGCAATGCCTTCTGGGATACTGGTGGTCAGACAGGTGACATAGCAGTGGTGAGTCATCCTGTAACATCTGCCACTGACACCTCTGTTTTCCACTTTAGACTTCAGATTTGCTTATGTCATTGTCAAACTATAACTAATTCATGTTTCCTGTTGCATCAGTCCAGCCAGCCTATAGGATACGTTGTGCGTCATACGAGAAAAACTGATTTACTGTTGATCAGCTCACTTGTATGTACACACAACAGCACATGCAGGGTCACACTGAAAAGCCAACAGAAAGATATGTTTTGCAGAATCTAGCGCATCCAGGTATTGTGTTTGGACGTGTGTCAGTGTGTGCGTGTATGTGTGTGTGTGTGTGTGTGTGTGTGTGTGTGGGGT
>NW_018128087.1:213786-246857 GCF_001952655.1 Monopterus albus | reverse complement strand
GAATCAGACAAAAAAATAAACAAATGAAAAAAGAGTAGGTCACAGACAAATTTCACCAGCGGCCATCCATTTGCACACTCGGGCTGTTGGCATGTCACTCAATTAGTCACAGCGTGGATTACACTCTGTGAGGGGCTCAGGGAGAGAATTACACTGGAAATCCAATTTTGTGCCACATCAAATGTCAGGGTAGATCCTTCAGATTCTCGGTTATAACCACAGTGGGAGGAGAAGGTGAGGGAGCATACTCTGGAGGCGGAGGAGGGGAGAGGATGAAGGTTATAGTGGAGAAGTAATAAGGGGTGTTGGAGAAGAAGTGGGGGGGACAGAGAGAGTCTCAGAGGCATGAGAGAGGCATTCCTTACTGGTCAGCAGATTCAACTTTCTACTGAAGGGTTATATTTTCTATATATTGTTTTATCTACAGTGTGGGAAATCCAAGCTCTTAAATGCATGTTTGCAGTTTGGCTGATTTCAAAAATCGCCAACAAGAGAATTCTTTTAAGTAGAATTTATTGTGGGCACTTTATAGATGATTACAAAATCATCCTTCCAGTTAGTTAGCAAACTAATTACAAAACATGTGAAACAAACTTTGTTCAAACTCAATTGTGTATGTTTTGTGAAGTCAGCCTTTTTGTAGACCCGCTGCTGGCTGCAGTGTTCCTGTCACTGCAGACACACACCAACCGCCTTTCGTTTGTTTGCATAGCCCCCGCAGAGCAACCCCATTTATTTCTGTAAACCTGGAACATCAAACAGGTACTTTTACCTATTGTGTACAGTCTGTTCCCTCTCTGGTGCTGACTGGAATGACAAATGGTTGAGTACATAAAGACTCCTTTGGCAGTAAGGGACCATGACTTCCTGCTAAGAGGCCATTAATTAAAAAATCTAAAGCGTGCTTGACTTTACTTTAATGTTTGTCTTCTATGTCATCTTTTTCTCACCACAGTTTATTTTTATCTGCTCATTTGCTTAGTAATTCTTTTTTATGTTACTACTGCCCCAGTTCCTTTGATTCCTATTTCAGGTACCACTCCTGTGGAAGTGTACGTAGTTACTTTACTGCCAATGCTCTCATTTGAGGATTTTAACAGGGTAGTTAGTGTTTTGAAGATTTTCCGGTAAATTTGGTTTGATGTCTTGATTGTTTTTTTTGTTTTTTTTGCCCTCTTTGTTAACCCACCCCAATATGTGCAGAGAGGAATGCTCCATCATTCATTCCCTTTTGTGCAACAAATACCTCCATATCCATCTGCCTATTTCTCTCTCTGTGATGACTGAAGCCTCACATTCCCAACAGAGGAGACCTGAGTGGCCCCCGAGCCTGTGTGCCATTACCACTGACCAGTAACCCATTACTATCTGCTCCTGATCTCTTGGCCTCCCTGAGAGTCAGCCAACAGCTCCACTGCAAAACAGGAGGGAGTGAAGGCTAAGGGCGAAGTGAGTGAGGAAGTAGAAAGGGTGGGAAAACAAGGGGGAACAGGGGACAGGTGGAAAGGTGAGGGGGCAACAGGGAGGGATGGAAAGAAGAAAAATGGAGGATGGGAAGGAAGAAAGCAAAAGATAAAAAGCGTGTGAGAAACAGTGAAGGAAGAAAACAGGGAGAGGCTGAACCAAAGATGGGAGGAGGGGGTGGATTGGCGAGAAGGAAATTGATGGAGAAAAGAAAAAGAAAGCAGGAGAAAAGGAAGAGCAGGAGAATGACGATAATGCTAGAGGAAAATAGATGGAGAAAGAAAGTCAGAAATCAGATGAGACAGGGAGGGAGATTCAGCCAAAGAGTCAGAAGGAGAGAGAGGAGATGCTATTTCAAGACCATACTTACTGATATTGTCACTCTACTTCAAAGAGCACAGCGTTCCTATCATGCTTCTGCATGACTGTACCTGCTGAGAATTTCCTCATAGATCAGATGATAAAAGGATGACAGCAGGGTGCACAGGGCTCCTACTCACTCTGTGTGGCACATTATGGGCTAAACTGTGACAAAATATACTGAGGGCTCTGCTCTAATTTGTCTTAATCAACACACAGCTGCTCACCAGAGGCCCCTGTGGGAGATTCATGAGTGCAATGAGACCAAGCACACCCCGTGGAGCAGGTACGATCCAGGTGCATAATGTATGGTTAACTATTAGTCATAATTTTTGTAATGAATTACCAGTACAGCATGACACAAATCAACGCAGCTGAGGGGGAAAAAGGTCAGAATAGGAAACACTGAAATAGCACTGTTTTTAGCACATTTCACAGGTAATTGGCTTCTATTTAAGTTGTTCAGTTTGACATATTTACAGGCATTTTATTTACTGTACATGTCTTGGCTCAGATGTAACTGAAATCATCAGTCATGCAGCCTTCAGGCATTACACTCATCACTGAAACCTTGACCAGCCAGGATTCCTGCAGTGTAATGAATCTAATGTCAGCTTGGAGAATGAATGACTAAATTAAATTATTTCAGGACACACAACACTTTGGGACTTAAAAAAAAAATACAGTGCATATTCTACTCTGACATTTTAAAACATTTCATTTGTGTGGAAAAACTAAAGCACGTTGTAGCTGTCAGTGAGTCTTCCGCTCTTCTCTAATTAATGCTGATATTGAATCTATTGCATCTGTTTACAACAGCACATATAACAACCTGTGATTATACATCCTCCCACTCTCACCCCCATTATTTGGTTTCTGATTCTATAAATGTGAGGGGATTCAATAATCTCCCATGGTTTGAATGAAAAGAAGAAATTTCACCAGAATCACAAAACATTTGACCATATGCCCCAGTTCACACTCAACAACACATCAGTAGATATTTAAAAGTAAAGAAAGAAAGAAATTTATACATGTGCACACTTTTGTGTATACAGAATTAGGTACTTATGGCAGACAACACACTGTAAAACCTATTATTTGTATGTTTTTAATATATATAAGCTAACATATAATAAGCTTTCTCAATAAGTGGTCCATATACAAAATGATTTAAATGTTTTGTGGAATGAAAGCTATTAAAGGACCAAGGTGCCAGTTATAATGGTGAAAAAGGCAAACTAGTATTATGCAGATGAATAACAAATGGCCATGTTAAGAAATAACTAAAAACAGAATACCAGCCTTGCTATATGGAAAGCATTCTTAATATAAGAAAAACCTGTATTTTCAAACCAGATTCTGTTAATATTAATTGCAAGTGAACATATACATATATCAAATATATATTTTTATTTTAATATATGTTTTAAATGTATTAAATCAGGCACTTAAATGTATGCATGTTAAGTCACTACTGTGGTAGAGTACGATGATGTTTGTGGAGCTTATGTCAACAATGATTAGTGGAAATCTGAAAATGTATCACAAATGCTTCAAAGGGTTTTATCTAATTAGTATCAAAGCCCACACAACCCTTGAAAATAAAGGTGATTTCTGTAAACATATTATGGTTGGCGAAAGTTATTAGGTTACAACAATCATGACAGTCCTTTGTCTCCTTCGCGGAAATCGGGGGTGAATATATTTTTACTCTTGTTATCTGTACTGTTCGTGACTTTTACTGTCCAGTAACAAAGGTCAAGATGTAACACACCAGCACGCATACCTTCATAAAATTAAACTCTCTCCTGCAGGAATACAGTGAGTGGGGGTGGACTCGAGTAGGTCAGTAATTCACTGATAGTTATGCTTGCTGTTTTATCAGTCATCAGTGAGTCCAAAAATATGGTCTGTGTGCTGCCAAACCAATATTCCCACTAAATTAATTAGCAAAGTTATTTCAACAACAACACTGTGGCTGTTTTCTCTACACTTCCTCTGACTGTCTGCCACGGTCTCCCAAGATGGTGTTAGATTGGATCAATGGCTGTTTATTATGTTTACAGAAAGCACAGATATTTTCCTAATGCTTTATAACATTTTTACTACTTCATAAACATTAATTAAAAATGGGTAGAGTGATTATGATCTTGTGACATATTATGGACATCCTTATCAGACTTCATGTTGGTAGTCACAAGGCATCCTCATGAATTATGAAGCCTTAACTAATTATGTGTTATGTAGGTTACATATAGGTTAAATGTAGATAAGGGATTTGGGGGGAAAAATTTATCTTACAAATGGGCTTGAACCTGTTGATTCAAGTCCCCTGGTGTTAAATATAATTGATATTTTAGTCAGGTAACTGAGATAAAGTATTACCTTTATTTAATTGTACAGTAGCTGAATGTTTGAGTTTTAGTCCCTCAGGAAAATAATGTCCCTCTTGTTTTATTGTCCTTTTTCTCAGGTCTCATGATAATTCACTGGATGAAGTGTCTCCGCTTCACATCCACCCCCCATGTGTTTCTACCCGTATGCCACTGCGTACTATGGCTTTTTATTCCTATGTGATGATGAAAAATGTTCGTGTAGGAATAGAAGCCGTTATACACATGGCGAGAGAGCAACACAACAGAAGTGAGAACCCCTTGCTGCCGGCTTGACAGAAACCAACATATGGCTGGATAAATGTAACTGTCGTCTGTTGAATGTTTCCCTGTAGTAAAGATACATTTATGCTCATCGTTCAGATGATGTGTGAGCTCACTGAAGTGCTGATCTGAAGAAGTCGGGCTTTGTTGTGTGTGCACCTGTTTTTGCCTCCAGGCACAAGCAGCTTCCACTGCTTCTAGTGCTTGATACGTGTGGTGACAGCAGCAGTCCGCAGCGATGGAAGCTGGAACATTTGCAAAACGTCAAGAACAAAAAAGCAGAAAGAGCGAGGAAAGACCAATACAGATCTTTAATAATGATAAAAGAGGCACTTAGTGAACCACTTTACAACTTGCAAGAGGCACTGCATTTCCCTTTCTTCTTACTCTTATACTTTTGCACATTATTAAAATAAAACTTTGACATGACGCATTACATCAAACATAATCTACCTACAATATTATACAATATGAGATACGTACAGTATAAACAAGATAAAGCACCTTTGTAGTCCCAGGAAATAATATTCATAATTAAACAGTTGGAGTAACAGGTACAGATTGAGTTTGTGATTTGTGTGTGGTATTATCAGTGCATGGGAAGAACTCTGAATACAGGTCTCAGGACTGTGATGTCCTTGTATGCGCCTGAGTTTATGCATTTGAAGCTTTCCTAATTTTGTGTTCTATCAGTCAACATATGAAGCACTTGGATGGCTTACACAGTATCTTTAATGCACTACAGACAACCAGTAAAAACTGTTGTATGAATGTACCATGACTGCTACAGATCTCATGTTCCCTTCAGAGGATATTGGCATTCACATTACAGTAAAACACAATGTAGCACCAGGTAATGTTTGTACAAAAGGCTAATATGATGAATGTCAATGCAGTACAGTAAGGTAAAAAAAAAAACAAAAACCCAAAATGAATATGTTGAAAGCTTGTACAAAAGGTGCACTGACAATAGTCCAGGTCAGTTCTGACGTCTTTTGGTCCTTTTGCAGAAAGACATAAAATGATAAAATCATGTTATCAATGCAAAACAAGCACGCATTTCTTAGATCATATTTGGCTGTATTTTCAAGTATTCTTTCTTTCTTTCCCTTAAGTAAATGCAATATCATCTCTGAAACAGATAATATCTAACAAAGGAAAAGCAGAAAAAATTTTCAACAATTTTTGCATGTTCATTTTTGACCCAAAATTCATATCTGCCATTCTTCCTCACATTTGTTTGATAAAACACATGAACAAAGAAGACATAAAGTGACTATGTAAGTATTTAAAGATAGCATTTCACATAAAAGAGCTGTGCAATCTCATTCACCATAATTTCTTTCTTAAACAGACATTTATAACTGTGAAATTTACACTCTCTTATTCACAGGTCCCTCAATCCCCGCTCAGTTTATAGATTCAGATGTGTCCTTCCTCAAAGGAATCTTAAAGCTAGTGAGTTTTTGGCCAAACAGCTGACTTAGGAGATGGTTCTGGGACTCTGCTGTCCGGTAGGAATGGCTTTCCATTGACCTAACCCCTATCTTTGGCCTAGATTTATTCAAAGAATTGCTCATGGGAACTGAAGACACTTTAGAAATAGGGGCATGCAGAGGCCGCCCCAGAGGTCCCTTTTTGACTTTATAATCCCCGTTAAGGGGATTAACAATATCAGCTTTCTTTGGAGTACAGCTATCAAGCAAACCTTTTTTTGACTGCAAACCCAAGTTTGAAGTCTTGCACTTGGAAACTATTTTGTTGCTCACAACGTCGTCTCGTACTGAGGACAGCACAGCGTAGTCGTTGGGTCCATCAGATTTTCTTTGTAGAGAGGGATTTGCACACTTGCTTGGGCGAAATTTCTTTTTCACCCTAGAGTCAAAGTTCTCTTGTGTGACTGGAGGGGGAATCCTTTGCAGGCTGTGGGTGGATTTCATGTCTTTCCTCTTCTTCTGTGGTTTCAGAGACTCTTTGTCCTCATTTGAGACTGAAGCACTGAGGACAACCTTGGAGTGGAGGACTGCTGTTGATTCTGTGGTAGTAGTGCTGTTCTTGGTGCTGTCAGTTGTTTTGGCTGGGGAAACCTTGTCCTTCATTGGTCTGCTACCTTCCTGCTCAGCGCTTTGAGATAAGGTTTGCTGTTTGCCATTGTTATTGGAAGCTTTTGGCGTGTGATGCCACTGCTCATCATCCATCTGCTGGTCTGTCACATTAGGAGCTGATTCGGGTGTCTTTGAAATGATTTGATTTTCTCTTATGCCGACAAAACAGTCCTCAGTAGGTGGAAGTAAGTCTGCTTTTTCTTTAGTCTCAACTGTGTCACCTCCAGCGAAGCCTTCCTTAACTTTAATAATCTCCTCCTCCACGCTGCTGCTCTCGTTCGATGCTGACCATGAGGTTGTCTCTGCTCTAATGCAGACTAACACATCCTCCTCTTTCACGTCACATGGTTCGATAATTGATTTTCCATTACCCTCTTCATCAGGATTAGGTGAGGGACTTTGGTCAATTTCCTCTTTCTTGGGTGCAGCAGACTCTGAGTCCATATGAATGCATTTCTCCAGCTCTACGAATAGCTCAGAGCAGTCCTCAGCCATGTCCTCAGTTTTCACATTTGTATTGCTTGTGTCACTGTGATATTCATTTGCAATGGTCTGTGTGAAGTCATCTGCTGTGGACGCTGAGGGTTTTGTATACTGTGTTTCAGGGGTTTGACTTAGGTGCAATGAGCCTACACTAGCAATGCCACTGTCTGAGCTGTTTTCTTGCAGACTGTCAGAGAGGGTTCTTCTCTTCTTGCTTGCAGGCAAATCACATTCATCTTCTTTGGACACAGATGTTTTGACAGGTCTGAGAACACCTCGGAATTTGAAAATTTTGTTCCCCCCTGACAGGTGCTTTTCCATATGACGATCAAATTGCTCCTTCTTAGAAAAGGTATAGTTACAGGTGCTGCAGATGAAAGATTTTTTAATCACATGCATGACATCAGCACAGAGTTCGCATGTGTAAAGGGTAGTGTGTTTTGAATCTGGCTCGTCCACCTCCTCATGCGCCCTCTTCAGGTGGTCTTTAAGCGCCTGGGGTTCTTGATAAGAGACAGGGCATTTGTGACACAGGAAAATTTTTTCCAAGTTGTGGACCACTAAATGTCTCTGGAGTTTGAATGGTTTGGGGAATTGTTTCCCACAGTGGTGGCAATCTCTCGAGGGGTCTTTGCAGTTGGGATGCATCTCAACACTTCTAGGTGTCTCTGTTTTGTGGAGGACCTCAAGCGGAGTTAATGTGCTCTGCTTCCCACCTGCTCCACTGATGTGTTTAGTTTTGTGAACTTTTGGCTCAGCCCCCTCTGAGGTTTTCCCCTCTCCCACAGCGCTGTCTGCAGCAACAGTTTTTTCCTGTTCTTTAAGGACTTTGCTGACCTCTCTGTTGGCTTTGCTGGGGCGGTGCTGCATTATTGAGGTGATAAAGTTCTTCACAGCTGTCTCCTGCATGAAGCAGCCTGGAATGTCTAACATGGAGCCTTGAGTCTGACCTCTCCGGGCAAACTGAGTGGCGTGCTCTCGTAAATGTTCATTGTACATCCACACGTCCGATATCTCCTTCAAGCACATTCCACAGGTCCAGATACCTGTCTTGTTTTTGGCATGTTTCTCTCTCAGATGGTCTCTCAGTTGCTCCCTGGAGCTGAATTTGCGCTGGACACACATGTAGCAGGTTGGAGGTGGAGAGGGGTTGTGCGATAACTTGTGAAAGTTCAGTTCACCTAGGGTGAGGAACCAAGTGAAGCACACTTTGCACTTGTACTGCTTATCTTTGACCTTCATTCCACCATCTTGCCATTTCCTGCCCCGCCGCTCTGTTACTTTCTTGGATTTTTCATCATCTCTGTTCTCCACCTCAGCAGCTGCAACAGGAGGAGCCACTGAGATATCTTTATTGGCATCAAAGAACTGTATGTCAGGAAGTTGAAATGTGGTGTTGATGTTTTGCATGTCTATACTGTGGAAGGTTTGGACATTCTCTGCGACACATGGCTCCACAGGATATGGGGCGGCAGACAGAGGCAGAGGGCAAGGTGCGGTTGGCACTTCTGGCTTACGGGTGCTGGTGTCAGGGGTCACCGTCAAGCACGTGTCAAAGCCAGTGAAGTCACCGGAGCCACTCCATTCAATTAAGGATTTATCGATGGTGCTCTCAAGTGAATTCAAGAGGTTGTTGCTCAGCTCTTTAACATTCTCATGAACATCCTCCTGATCACTTTGTTTAACATCTGACATTGACTTGGCATTAGCAGTCAGTGTGCTGTTGTGGCACATATTCAACATGATGGCATCATCAATAGATATTGTCTCATATTCACAGTGGTTAGTCTGATTGTCAGTGAATGTCTGCTCTGATTGCTTTTCCACAAACTGATCTTTATTTTTCACGAAGGCCTCTGCAGGAGTGTAATCCTGAGTCACATGCAAGTCAGGTGATAGCTTCTGCCTTTTGTTTCTTTTGCTGTACACCCTTGGGCACTTTTTCCTTTTTGCCTCATCATCTCTGGGGAACAGCTGTGAGAATGTGGTGTCATCATCAAGTAAGGCCTTCAGATCGGGTCTTACGCTGGGAGGGCTGAGAGGGGAAGAGTTCAAACAGGAGAGAGAATGTACCCTGTCTGATGGGCTGCAGTTTTCCTCACATTTTATCTCAGCTGACACTTTTCTTACAATCTCCTGAGCAAGATTCTCTTCTGGTCCTTTTTTTTCATGCATCTCTTCCACAGTGCACAGAGTCTTGAGTCTGGAGTCGTCACATTCTTTGATTATATCCTTGTCTACAGATGTAGCACTTTTCTCATAATTATCTGTAGATTCTTCCCTGTTTGCCATTTCTGTCTTGCTTTTACATTTAATTTCCTCCACGCTTATGATTTGACTTAGCTCAACGGTTTCGTTAAGTACATTCGTCTCTTTTGCTTGAGGCTGGGGTGTTTTGTCAAAGCCAAAGTCTGAAGTAACAGGGTGAGGGAATTCCTCTGTTTCAGTAACAGTTCTGTCACTGATGTTCACCTGCTCCTCGGTAGATTTGTGGTGCCCTTGTAATCCACTGCTTTTGAACTCAGGAGTTATGGCTTGAAGAATATCCGTTTTTAATATATTTAGAATCTCATCAGAGAAAGGGTCAGGCTTTGTGTTTACCTCACTGTTTTTGTTCTTTCTAGCTTTGTTGTTCTTCTTTGCTTTTGTTGGCAGCAGGGGGCTTTGATGGCCTATTTCATCGACTGCCACCATGCTTGTCTCAGTTACCATCTTCTCCAGGACTGACTCAGTCTCTGCTGCTTTAGATATGAGAGTGCTACTTGTCTCAGGCAGCCTATCAATTTTTCTTGGATAACAGGTCTGTGAATCATCTTTATGTTCTTTCTCTGTAGTTTGTGATGCTTCATAAATAAGCATAGTCTCCTGATGGTCTGAAGTTGTGTTCTGCGGGCCAATGAGTTTTTCAGTCCTGACCAAATGTTTCATGGCCTTGTGTCTCTTTAACCCTGGCACAGTCCTGAAACACATTAAGCAGATTTCACAGAGCACTTTTCCCTGTTGAGCATTGCTCTGTGTCCTTTTTTGTAATATTTCTTTGTGTATCTGGTGCGTTGTTGAACACTGGCCAGTCTCTATTGTTGGTTGCTTCTCTGATCGGTCGGATGGAAGAGGCATTTGTTCATCTTCACAGATGACAAGTGGCTTAGGAGTGGGCGGACCATCTGAAATGTCTTTTCTAAGAAGTGTACTGTCATCAGCAAGAGCATCTTGAGAGGTTAAATCCACTGATTCAACCTTCTTCTTGAGGTCTGTATGAATATCCAAATGCTCAGTAGGTTCAATTAGATCATGGCTAATCTCCAAGTCTTTCTTTGTATTGGAAGCTGAGGAATTTGTGCTTTTGATATTCACTGGGAGGCCCAATGAAAAACATATTAATTTCATACTCTGCTGGAGGACCAGCGATTCATCTGGTAAATTCAGGCTAGCTGTAGGGCTTGAGTTCAACAACACCACTGTGTCTGTTTCACTTTTGTTGAACATCAGTGCAGGGTTAACACTCAGGTCACATGGTTCACAGTCATCTCTGGGACTCTGCTTGATATCTGGATTCTCTTCAGGTTTACTGGCTGGTGAAACTGGTATGTAGTCATATTCATTCACCTGTGGAGTTTCATCTGAGATGCTGTCGTAGTTCAGAGGGCTGAGCTTGAAATCGTACATTGGATCTTTCTTTTCAAGGCACTCTGATATCTCTGGTGGCTCTGCTGTGCTGGTCACAGGAACTGGAGAATGAACAGTGGCATTAGAGCTCGGGATTTTACACTCTGTGATGCCCAAGCCCAGGTGAGGTGGGCTTATCAAAGAATACTCCACTGTAGCTGTTGTGTTCAATTGCTTATCGCTGTTTAGAGCCTCTCCGACACTTTGCTCATCATCTTTATTTACGGGGGATTTCACATTTTGAACTGAGCCTTGATCTATAGACGTATTACTACATTTGCTTTGTGACTCACACGAATCATCTTTTAGGTCCAGTTTCCGTATGGGTGTTTGAGGAGACGTTGATACAAGAGGACTGGTTGGTGGGGCAGTGTGTAGAAAAAAGCAATGACTTTCTTCCACCTCCTCTCTTGCTGGTGAGTTTTGGTGACTTGCCATAAAATCAACTGGAAGATGTTCTTTGATGTCTCGAACATTTAAAATTTCCTCTTGTTTCTGAGTGGTGTCAAAGGTAAGAGCTGTTTCCGGTTTCAAAGAGTCACTGAATGGAGTAATTTTGCAAGATTCATTGTCAATGATGACATCGGACTGTGTCAGAATCAGCAGATTGCTCTGTCCTGCTATGGACTGTGGGTCTCCAAAGGGTGAGCAGTGACTAGTAATCTCTGTGCTGGTCTCCACTAGTATTGGACTGCAGGGCTTGTCTGTGGTGACTATCTCCACTGACATATCGGTTGCCGGACTTGTACAGTAAATCTTAGCAGGGCTACAGTCAGTCAGAGAAAGTCCCGTCAAATGATCTTGTTTTGCTGTTTCAATGAAATCTGAGTGCTCCGCTTTCAGTTCACCGGCATGTGATGAACTAATGTCTCCAGGATTCCTGTGGTTGTTAGTGGTTTGTTCTTGCAGTGCTGTTTTCATCACATCTGCCATTTTCTCACCAATGTCCAGACCGGGGTCAGGTAGAGCTGGTGAAGAAGGATGGCTGCCAGGCTGACCGGTGATTTCCTTCGCTGCCTCTGCTTCCTTTGTGTAGTTGCTTTGTGTAGTTGAATGTTCTTGGCTTTCACTGTCATTTTTGAACACCTGATTCCCATTATCTTCGGCACTATTGTTCACACAGGACTCCTCAGCTATATGTGGGTCATGTGTCACTACACTTGGACAGTGAGCAGACTCAATCAAATTACTATTCTCAGTGACATTCTCCTCTTGTGTGTCTGTATTCTCAGCCATGCTATTATTGTTTTCTAAGGGCTCACTTTGTTGCAGTGAAATTGCCTGGCTTCCATCGACTGTGGGGTCAGTGCTGTTAGAGAGAGATGACTGTGACTCATTCAAAATGAATGCAATATCATCCTTCCGCTCATTGATATTTGAAGTTGATAATATATTCTCCTTCCCAGTAACTGCTTCCTTCTTACTGTAATCTTCTCTCCCAACTGCATCAACTGCCTGACATTCAATTTCTTGATGTTGTTGACTCGTGAGAGAAGTGACATTCGGCTCCTTGTATTCTGATATAATGGATTCTTTTTTGAATATAGAGTCTGAAATCACTTCCAGGCTTTTCATGAGGTTTTCTGTATATCTCTTCTGTTCTAAAACATCTTCCTTTGTTTCTAATGGAGTCTCTTTTTTAGCATTTCTCTCCAATTTTTGGCCATGGTGGAGTTGTGTGTGTTCAATATGTGAAGTTGTAGCAATCAAGTTTGGTGTATCGCCCTCTTTTTCAGTGAAATGTTCAAGTCCCCCTGGTTCATTGTGAGTTGGAATGTGGGGACTGTGGTGTCCACCCATTATCTCAAATTGGATCGGGCTGGACCATGAGAGTCCTGGCTCAGTGAAAGGCTCTGAAGGGATTCTGGTCACTGGTATATCCATTGTTTGCACAGGGCACCTCGTACCCAGACTGATGCCTTCATTCTCTGAATCATCACCCAGACGTAAAGGAGAAAATTTGCTGATTTGCAGCTGCTTGGGGACATCCTGGGCTAGTACTGGTGGGCTTTCCAACTTAGTTGTCTGCAGCTGGTTTTCAAGCTCATTCACTATTCTCTTTATCTCTAGCTCATCCTCTGATGCACAGCTGTTAAGATTTGCAGAATAATCAATTATTTTTTCTGGCAGAGACAAAGGAATGTGATTGTAATCTGATTTCTTTTCATCTCTTTTCTCAGAGTTGCCTTTGTACTGAGATATCTCATCTGGTAGCACTGGGCTAACTATAAGGTTCCACTCTCTTTGTTCCAGAAAAGGAGAGAAAGATGACACAAGTTCTTCTTTTTTATCAGCTGTGTTCTCTATCGAATGGAAACCTTCTTTCTGAACTGGCATATCTGAATAAATTCCACTGTCAAATGCTGTCAGGTCGCCGAACATTGATGAGGTATCAAATGAAAGGGGGGATTTCATAAGCCCCTGTTCCTGATCCAGAGGGTAGGGCATGAGGTGGAGCGTGTCTTTTTGTATCAAAGGATCTTGGCTTTCAGTTGTAGAAAGGCACACCTCATCTATCAAAGAGGCACAAAGTGATGCAGGCTTGTGTGTGTCCAGGTCACTGACTAAAGTAATAGCCTCTTTCACTGTGCAGACGCTGTCAGTCTGTTTTTCAAATGTAGTACTGTCTGATAGCTCTGGTTGTGTGGCCTGGGGCCCCTCTCTTCCTTTGCCTTTTGCATTCCTGTCAATATTGAAATCAGTTATTTTGTTGATGCTGGGGGTGTCTAAATCAAACTTTAGCAGCTGATTGTCTGTAGTGCCGCACTGTGTCGGTTCTTCTTTGAGGCACAGATTGCTGGTTCTCTGTAGGGTGCTTCTGTCTGCACTGACTATCGTGCCAGTTTCTTTTCTGTGAGACACCTGCTTCTTTCTGCTTCTTTCTTGATTTTTCTTGATGAGGTTTTTCATTGTGTCTTTGGCTTTTTGTGAGGATGACACTGGATCTGTAACTTCTGGATATGAGTGATATTTTTTTGGATTTTCTGTACTGTCCTTGCTATCATAAAGGATGGCATTGTCAGTATTATTCTTCTTGACAGATTTAGTGAATGTCAGTGCTAGTGTGCTGGACTCTTTACATAACTTCTGTGGGGAGGACCTTTCATGGGTTTTCTGCTCTGGAGACTCTTTCTTTATCATGTCTGTCTTCTTCTCACAATCTGAATCAATATGGTCAGTGCTTTTGGGACTGTTGATACTATCACTCGAAACACTCACAGGTGTGCTGAGTTCACTGCTTGTGGATGACCTGTTACCCCTTCTCTTGAGTCTCTGGTGAGAACCGTGCTTTTCAGGCAAGAGAGAAACTTCCTCGCTTTTTTTCACCTCAAAACACTCCTTTGACTCATGCCTCCACGCTGCCTGGTCCCTCTCACTCCTAGCTCGCCATTTGCACTCTTTAGTGTATGTGTATTTACACCGACTGCTTTGATTTAGTCGACCTTGGCTTGCTATCTTCACAGCCTCACATTCATCATCTGAGTCCGAGACATAATCATATTCTCCAAACGCAGGGTTCTGTACAGTGGGAGTCAGTCTCTCCATCACTAAGGAAAACTGGAGGTTCTTGGTACCTTTCACATGGAGCTTATGGAGTTTATTTTTCTGCTGAACTATTTTATGAATGAGTTCTTTGCTCCAGGTGCCTCCTCCAGTGCTTTTCCTCTTGCACTCTTTCACTGCAGTTCTTGAAGTTGGAGATGTAGAGGCCTGTGAGGGTAGTGACCCTCGAAGTGCTGAGCTGTCCTGAAAGCTTTTAACACCACAACGCTCAGAAAACTTGCTGGATAAGAGAAACCTTTGTGTGCTTGTGTTTTCATCTTCATTCTTACACAGTTTTTTTGCTTCTTTCACTTTGCTCTCTTGCTCCCTTGTCTTCTCCCTTGAAGTGATTCTTGAATTTTTGCGAGAGACTTCTTTTTTTATGTTAATTTTCTTGTCTTGTTCCAAGTTTAGAGATATTTTCTCTAGTTTGCTTTTGGTGTGCTGTTTATCTGTCACAGGGCTCTCAATATCTGAGTCATAGAAACCCTTGTTCTGTGTGAAGGACTTGTCATCGTCTCCTTCTTTGTTCTTGCTCTCAAAGACCAGGGATTCTTTGGTTTTCAGACACTGTTTGTTTGATGTAGCTTTGACAGTGGTGAGGTCATCATCAGCAAATGCATCAATAAAGCTGCTGTCTATCTCTCCATTGTCTGACTGATAGCCCAGCCCATTTAAGGCTTCTGTGATTAGGCTGTCTAATTTGGCATCCTCCATTTCCAACTCAGGGAGAGGAACAGGGAGGTTACCAGAGCCAGAAAACAAGCTGAGTTTCATGGGATCATCTTTACTGTCTCCTTTTGTTTCACAGTCAGATATCAGCTCTCCATTTTTATTGAGGCCCAACAAAGTTAAGTGAAGGTCAGATGGGCACCTAGACATTGAAACATTGGATACAGACGGCACTGCTTTTGCTGGTTCTGCGTGAAATTTTCTGCTGTCCTCCATCTTTGATATGTCTTTGAGGTCATTTTGTGAAAATGTGTGTTGAGTACAGTATTGCTTATGGCCTAGAAATGAAACCAGGTTACTGAAATTCTGATCACACTGCTTGCATGTCAAAAGCATGTCTAACTGGTCAAGATAAGATGTGGCTAACAACTGATGGGCAGAGTATGATGGTGGAGGCTGGTGATGCTCCACCCCAAAGCTGTCCATGTAATCTTTGTTTCCATCCATAGCTGTCTTTGGATGTGTGCTGTTTTGCAGGTAGCTAATCATGTCATCTTTGACTTTGTCTGGTGCATAAGTAAGGTGTCGTGAAGCATCAGAATGAAACTGGTGAGGATGAGAGCTCAGGTGATCTGAAGGTAACTGATTTTTGGGTTGGAGCTGGTGAAAAAATGTGTTAGGGGGTGTTGACTTTGACACTTGACTGTCCTCTGAACTGATGTTAACAGGGCTGGTGGATGATGGGGAGAGAGAAGAGCAGGTGCTACTAGATGGGGGATTATGAACTGGGGAGGGTAAAGGGGATTCGTAAGGTGACACCATCATGAGTCCCATAGGTGGGACCTGTAATGGTGGATAGCTGTAGTTTTTTGTTGGTGCTGGAAGAGACTGGTTGAGTCCAAAGTATACTGCCTTATTTTTGTGGTTCATATCTACTTTAAAAGTTGAGACTGTGTTATTGCTATGTTTTGCAGTCTCTTGTCTTTGGTTTGAAAACCCATCACTAGTTCTGCTGTTCTGAAATAAGCTGGAGTTTTTCATTGAACTGTGTTTATGTGATTTACTATCATCCTGCCAGTCAGAGGGGGAAACCATGTAAGCCAATTTTTGGCTGCTTACCTGCCGAGATAACTCGATTCTGTTTTGGTTTGGCACAGTTGGCCGTATCTGCTGCCAGGGCATTCTGCTATTCTTTGATGAATTTGGCCGTTGGTCAAGTGCTGGCTGGTTCTGAAACTGAAACCTATCATTCATGTCAGTATACTGAATTGTATTTTGATCACCTGGTGAATATGTTTTATTTGGACCCTCCCAGGAGTGTGGTAACCTATTTAGAACCTTATTATTAAAGTTTTTGTCAAAAGGTATTGAGACTGTGTGTATGTTACTGACTGGAGGGCTGTTAAACGTTTTACTTGTAAAGTGCACTTGGGAGCCTGGACTCTGGGAAATAGTTCTTGCATTGTGCACACTTCCTTGTATGAGTGTTCTTTGGTTGGAATCTGTGTCTTTGGTGTGACAGTTAGACCCCGAGGTGATGGCTGCATCCCTATTGTCTGCCTGTCCAGTAGTGTCTGTGCTTTCAGGCAAGGCACTTCTTCCCTGCTCTGACTGTTGTGAGCTGGAGGCAGAGCTGTCACTGCTGGCTGAGTCCTCACTCAGATTCCTAGGACACTGGATGGAGGATGCTACTCCTTGAATAAACGGTGACTGTGGGGGGTGAGGATAAGAGCTTCTATCCTCTGGTTGCTGCTCATTATTAAACTGAGTGCTGTTCTGACTGATGCTTTGCCCTTCACCTGGGGTAAAGGAAAAGGAGCTGTGGGTCACATGAACAGAATTTAGGGTAGAGTCTGTAAAGTCTTGGGATTGGGGGTTCTGTTCACAGGGAAAAGAGTCAGAGGTTGATTCTTCCAGAAAATGATATCCATGTTGAACGGGAACAGACACAAAGGCCTTATTGGGTTCTGCAAGGGAAGTGGATTTTTGTGATGAAACCCCATAGTTAGCACCATTAAAAGTCCTTTCAGGAGACTGCCATGCATTAGAACCACTCAGCTGAAAGTCAGCCAGGATCAGCTGGCTGCCAGGCTGGGTACTATTGTTTTCCATTGAGGCAGGCTGCTGCTGTGACAGGGGTGGATGTGGATGGGCTGACGTTCCACTGGAGGAACCCAGTGCCTGTGAGGTATAACTTGAGGAGGTAAGGTTAGAGGAAGCCTCCTGGAAGCAGTGGCTGTAGGTGAGCTCTTCCTGCTGTAGCTCAGCCTCTCTCTCTGGTATGCTGGGAACGTGGAATCTGTAGCTGCCCAAGACTGGGCCACAACTGGTCTCCAGCTTCTTGGGTGGCGAAACCTTCTGCTGTGGGTAGGCAATACCAATGGTGGGGTTGGAGCGTGAATTTGTGATGCTAAGTCTGTACAGCTGCTGCGGGTTGCCACGCTCTGTCTTTGCTGACCGCTTCCCCTTCTCTCGGCTGCGGCCCTTTCCACTCGGGGACTGGGGGCTGCCTTTGCCACTTGACCAAGTCCTGTTAGTGGGAAATTTTGAACTATTCTGCAGTGATCTAAAGTCAATCCTCCCTGTCTGCTGTGGCCGAATGACAGCCTCACGCTGCTGTGGACAGTCTCTTTGTTTCTCTAGCTTGTCAACTTTGGCCCCTCTGTTGCTGGCTCTGGCCCCAGTGCCTGTGCTTGAAAAGTGCTCTGAAGACTCCTGTGTGGTTTTGTCACTCTGCTGTTCCAGCTCCGTCCCCTCATCCTGCAGTTTGGACTCAGTGTCCAGCTCTTTGACAGCATGCATTCGCTGAGTCTCTCCTGCCATGGTGCACAATGCGTGCTGTAAAGGCCTGGTCCTCAGAAGTGCTATCTGGGAGACAGGGGCATCTCTTCTGGGTTGTATGAATTAATAAACATCCAGTGGCAGGAACTGCAGGGACAGGGCTGCTTGCGGCAGGCTCATCTCTTCACCCTCATTGTGAACCACTGATCTGGCACCAGAGCAAAGACTTGGAAGGAAAAGAGAATAGACAGGATCAGATGACAAGCTTTTACTAACTAAAATGTAAATAATGCAATGTAAATGATACTATCACGTGCCTTTTCAAATAAAACCTGGCAACACTGTTCAAACATACAAAAAGAATTATGAATTTCTACATTAATACAAAAAAAAAACAACATTCATTCTTTATTCCAAGTATTAGTATGGAAATGTATAGGAATGTGAGGAACGTCTACAACACAGGTAAAGTTATTAAAAGATATGTTCTTACACAATTAGTTTATAACATGCATTTTAAATAAACATTCAAACATCCAGGAGATCCATTAATGTTCAACACATACAGCATAAAAGTAAAGTTATTCCAAAAAAAGGACAAAGGCATGGTGACAGTTTTCTTAAGCTTTCGGTTTTATTTTAAAACCATCTTCAGGAGCAGGCAAGAATGAAGCAATGGCAACTAATAAATACCAGGTGTGCCAGCTCATAGAACAGGTACATTAATCAGGCTGGTGATGTCACAGTCAAACATCCACTTTCATGTGAAAAATTAAGTAAAATGACTATATTCCCAGTTTCTGCCAGCAGAGAGCACCAGTGCAACATTACTCAGCAATGCTGTCATTACACAAGGAACCAGTGTAATCAATAAGGACATTTTCAGAATAATGCCAAACTTTTACTCCAACTGTCGAGGACACTGCTAAGACTTGAATTCTTTGTTCTTGACAACAATAAAAAATACACTTCAAACAAATTAATACAGCTTAATCAAAGTGTTGGACTTTGGCTTTAAAGGTGTACAGTAAACTGATGGCAAGTGTCACAGTCTGTATAAACATGCAAAGAACCTAGTTTGGTCTTGAAATGATGACGCTCACTACAGTATTGAGAAATGAGAAAATACAATATATGGATGCAAAAATCACTGCCAGCAGATGTATTACTGGCTCCTTACACAATGCCACAGTATTCTATTGCTGCAGAGAGCTGCAGGTTTAGATCATGGAGGAATATCAGGGATTAGTCAGTCGGTCATTAGTGAGAACTATGGGCACACTGACGTTTATTGCCTTTCCTCAGGATTCCCAGACACTACATCTCAGGCTCCGGTTTACTTTGGCCATCCACTGCTCCTGCTTCTTTTGAGGCCAGACAGAATGACACTTGGAGTTAGCACCAAAATATAATTTGTAGGCTTGGTAACCAAACATCCATCCCACATTCTGGTCAGTTTACCTGGCTAATGTCATTGTTTGGGGGTTGGCCTGTGGTGGAAAAGACCACCATTTAGTTGGAGGATTTGGGTTAAACCTTTGTTTTGACTACCATCTGTCATGTTGAAACATCTTGGAGCAAAACACATTTCTTTAAGGGTGCTCCTGCAGTTTCCTTAGGGAGGGTTTTAACCTGGGAGTAGTGAGTGAAATCTGTCCAGTGAAATTTCAGTATGACTGTAGGAAAATGTGGCATGTGAGCGCTATTGCACTGGGATGGATGTGACTGCCAAGCAGGCTGTCAACACACAAATACTGCATGATACAGTGCAGCACAGCACCATCCTCACCGATTTCTCAGGAGACTCTTGGCGTCATTTTAAAATCAGCACCTGATTATGTTTTGATCCTAAATTCCGAAATGACAAGCTATTATTCCAGGAATTTACCCTGTATTACTTGGCTTAATGCATTGATTTAGTTATATAAAAACCTCTGTTACTTCACAATCAGTGATATGAAATAAGTGGATATCATTAAGCAGGATAACAATCCAAAACATATGGTCAAATGAACCAAAAGGCTTTTCAGGATAAAAAGTTGAAACTGGTTGAGTCAGTCACCATTATATACAAAAATATTTCAGCTAAGTGCTGTTAGCTCTGTTGTAAACGCATACACAGAATTGGTACACATTGATTTATTGTGCAACACACCTAACTTCATTCAAATGATCAGCACTATTGCAGCTTGAATTTAAACATGAATCCCTTTTACTGGGATCCTATTTGGTTATCCAAGTGTTGAGGTTATGATAAGACTGTTTGACATAATATTAACTCTGAATATCAGGAAGATGATGACAGACTGCACACAAAAGAATTCTTTGTGAACCCTGGCAAAATAACCAAGCTACACACAATCATGATGAAACATAAATGTAATCATTTATACAATTAACCGGACAGCATTTCTAAAGGACAGTGTCTCACTAGCAAATTAATAGTTTAAGTCTAGAAAATGCATGGTGTGTTGACTTCTTAACAGTATAAATGAGGACCCATAGCTCCAGAGGAGTGAAGTGAAGAGGCTCTGGGGCCTCCTTTTGTTAACATGCAGTCCCAAAGGGTAAATATATTCAGTCTATAACGCCAAGGTCTTCTCATAGGGATAGAGAGGTGCAGAAATAAAACAAGACAGCTTGGCCTACAGTATTGTCTCTTGAAGGTTAAGTATACTTCGACAGACCAATAGCCGGAGTGTCCAGATACCATATGACAAATGGAATAGTGAAATATGACAATCACTTCAACTCCTGCTCTCTGCCATGTGCTTCCTTGTCTCATCCTCTGGTAAAATTCCCAGAGGTATTTAGCAGGTTGAGAAGGAGGCTTGAGGCTGAACCCTGGCTGGGTTTAGGTCTGGTTGTGAAAAATCACATCCACTCTACAGCTCCACAGAATCTAAAAGCCAGAGTGTCTGCAGCTATCTCTGCCACCGGTTAGGAAAACTTGTATGAATGGGTCTGCCAGCATTTCCACCAGGCAATGCTTGATCCAGCTCTGCAGAGTCAACAGTCACAGTCATATATCATAGCCTCAATTATATTTGCCCAACCCAGGAGTTGAGGTTTGGGGTTGAGATGAATGCTTCCAGCAACAAAAAGGGCAGTATGAGGATCACAGGGGCCTTACAGAAGTAGCACCAACGCCCGAACTGTTAGTTTACAAAGAGTAAAGAAATAGCGTCATTTGTATTTTAACAAATCTCTTGTCCACTTCCCCTCCAGCCCTGCACAGCTCAGGAACTCTTTGTTTGCACCAGTCTCCTCCAAAAAGACAGAATGAGTCTACTTCACATGCAGACTTTACATATACCAGTCTGCCATTTTGGCATTTTACAAGTCAGATAAGTCTGTGAGTGTTTGTTAGGCCTCCTGTCAAATTACCAAGTTTCTCAAACAGTGGTGCCCCATATGGCTTCACCACAACACCACCCTGATACTGAAGACCGCTGAGCACGTTTGTGGTAAAGGGGCATGTGTGTTTTTGTGTGTGAAAGTACATAATTAGAACAAAACTGAAAAAAAAAACCTAAGCTTTTTTCCTTACTTCTGAAAGGCCATGATTTCTCTCAGCGATGAGGGAGTGGGCAAAAGGTGCGCGAATGAAAACTCAGTTTCCTGAAACTCTTTTTCCTGTCATTTTGGTGCAGGACGTATGTGGTGTTGGTTTGAGTAAAAATACACTGGTACACTGAAAATCTCTGTCAACTCATCACATCAGTTCCATAAGTCCATAACTGCTGTGGCAATTTCTAGTTTGCAAGAAGCCAAAGACCCCAATAAGGCAGTCAGTGAACGTAAAGGGCTACAGGCTCAGTTCTTCTGTTCATGTATGTTCTGTAACAGTAGAACATTCAAAGGTGGTAAAAAAATAAAAAATAAAATAAAAAATAACTGACCGTTACTAAGACAGGTAATTGGAACAGAGCAGCAAGCTAACATTCGCACACAATACCACACAAAACTGTTAGATACCAAAGACAATGACAATCCAGATACACAAAGCATTATTAGATCAAAAAGAAGGGCAGCTGCCGGTCAAGTAATCCACTTCTACAAACAATCGTGCCTTTTATAATCATGTAAATCAATAACTGGCATTAGCAGGAATTTCTCAACTTGTACAGCTTTTCCAGATGCTTGCTCGCTAAAATATCAACACACAGTAGCCTCAAAGACCACTGAGGCAGAGAAGACAGATGAAGAAGGGTGATGAGATCAGAGATGGAGAAGAGCAGAGGAGAAGGAAAAATAAGCTTGGAAAGGCCATTAAAGAGTGGGAAAAATCATACAAAAGGATGAGTGTCAGGAAGTGAAGGGGAGGGGGTGGTGGATATTTGGCATGTCCAGTAGCCTGTGTAAATGGAGCAATGTACTGGGGAGCAGAATAAAAGCTATCTGACTGCTCTCCTTGCACCTCTCCCAGCACGACTAATTCAGCAAAGAGAATACTCAGTGAAAATGATTGGCTCAGGGCCCTTTCTGGGGCATGCCGCCAAAACCTTGGTCAGAGTGCCTGCCTACTCTGCTGTATTTTTGGAAACATCCATTATGCAAGCAATTTGCCTTTAAGATCTTTCTGCCCATTCATCTGCAGACCAGGAGAAGGGATATGTCATCAATGTGAAGAGAGCCCAGCGTGCTTTCACAGCTATGTACAGAAGCTCTGGATGTCGATGTGTGAACAACAGTGGTTTGTTAGCAGTTCACAAACTTAATTTTTCAATTTATGTTTTAAAAAAATAATTAGTAAGTCATCTGTCTTCCTCCAAGCTGGTGTTTTGTCAGAAGCCTTCAGAATGTTTGAAAGATATGCCAGAGAAACCCACATCTGCACTTCAAAGGAAACAGTGAGCACAGAACTGAAGGAGGCTTGTTATACTTGTGCCGCCCTACCTCCACCACCCCTAGCCCCACCCTTAACCCAATGTGGTTAGCTGCACAGTGGGGAAGATGGAAGAAGTGTGTGTGTGTTTGTCTGTGTGTCTCAGTATGTGTCCATACGCATGCATGCGTGTGTGTGCCGTGTAATTCCAGAGACTCCCAACCCCTCCTACGCTTTTCCTCTTTCTCAGATGAGGTTTTTCTTTTATTTATTTATTTATTTATTCTCCTAAACACTGGATTGTGGACTCACTCTGTTTCCATATTGCTAACCACAGCATTCCCCAAACATGATGGAATCTTTGTTTTAGAGTTTTCAAAGGTTTTTTTTTCCTCTATTTGACACAATTGCCCCCATTTCTCCATATCTATGGAATATTACTTGCATGGCTGTGCAAAAAACAGGTAAAGTAGGTGACAAGACTGTAAAACATGAGTAAAACAGGATATTAGCAAAAGGGCGAACTAGACAAAATTTCCTGTCTCCCAATCATAAATGTGATAACCTTATCCTTAATGGATAAAATCCTTCTTTGGGGCTACATTCCACATGCATTCCTTTGTTCAGCGTATCAATATTTTCCTTCTGCTTGGGCCAAAGTATGTAGTTGCTTCTCAAAATTTAGCAAAGTTCTAATAAATGTAAATGAAACTTTGATATGGACTAGGACAAGAATTCATTAATGATTGTCCTCTGTAACCTCAAACTTAATTATTGCAATTATGTCTGAAGGTCTAGTATTTTATAGGTTTATTATTTAACCAAGAGACATTTTACACTAAAGAGAAACACAAACAATATTTTCTTTACCAAGCCCCACACCTTAAGAAACATCCTTAACCCTCAGTGATGAAATGTTAGTTAAAAGGTAACCGGGGACAGCACCATTTTAAGATGGTGTCAATGGTTGAAAAATATTGAACCTGGATGTAGTGGACGGGTGCCTCCCCACATGAGCAAAAGGTGAAGGATGAAATATGGCCTCCTTGATATCAACGCGTTCTGCTACAACTGACCCAGCAAAAACCAACAACAAAGCCCAGTAACCTATTTCACAGTCTTATCATTCAACTATGGCTGTTCAGCTGTACAATATCAGATAACAAGAAAACCTCATTTAATCATTTGTTTGCAGTATTGAAAGGCAGAGTGCAAACACGACAAACAGCTGTATGAAAACACAGTATGGATGAAGTTTCTTCTTTCTGCAGATGTTATTTTTCTGCACAAATGTTATTCTAAGTTTCTCTCCCGCTCTCATCTCCAAGCAGCTCATGCACACTCACACATAAAAACATCAATAGCTTGTAGCTAGGATGAATATTATATCTAATATAAATATATTTTTTGCAGTTGCACAGTTTTTTCAGCCATTCAGTAATGTCTATGAGTGATCAGTAGTTTTTGTGTTTGATAAATGCAAATTTAGAAACATATACAGAGGATGGAGAGGTTTGGCTCATAATACAGTATTTATATATATCCTCAACCACAAGGAACCCAGTGGCATTGAGAGGAGTGTGGGCCCACTATCCTGTAGGTGAAACTCCAGAGACAAGACTGGGCCTGCATAGGCAGACTCAGGCCATGCTCAGACACACTTTCACTCTACATAAAACAACGCAGCCATTCTCATTCATTTGAATGGGAGAAGTGTGCTGATGCAGGGGACATCGAGGAAGGGCTGTGCACAGCATCGTACGGTAAAACAGTTGAATCCAAATCAACTTTTTCTGCAGCGCAATACAATGCCATGTGATAAGGTGCTGTGTTGGCCAATCGCACAATCCTGGTAGATTACTATGTCACAACAAAGATTAAACCGTTACCACTGTGATAACTTCCTAGAGTTGGAAAATCCTGTTTGTGAGCAATACAAACCACTGTCCTGTGTTTTGACATGTAATAAGCCTTTAAAAATATAAATTCATTTCTCCAAGTAGACTTCCCAGATTATACTTCATCATCTCACTGATACTTGAAACAACACACCACCACAAATGCAACCTTTTGTGTTGTGTGTGTTGTCTGTATAAAAACAGCCTTAAAACCATGAGTGTCAATAGCCTCAAGAGACTCGACCTTTTCTTACTGACCTGTCGCCCTCAATCTCATGAATCAATGGGAAAACTCACCTAAGACAAGTATGCACGGGCAGGCAGGCCTGCAGACAATTGTATCATTAACCCCACATATTTTGACACAAGCTGCATAAATTGCAAAACATTTACTCAGCAATAAACACACTCCTATTTATGCAGCAAAACTATGTGTGCAGTGTCACAAAAGTGCCATAATTACTTTAGCAGTGTAACGTTGGTGCTTCAGAGAAAAGGATAATGTTTTGAACAGTCTGGAAATTCCATATTCCTCTGCAAAAAAACTGCCTGCAATCCCTACCAGCATCTGGAATTTGAAGGATTTCATGTGTTCTTGTGAAATAAACAATTAGGTTACAAGTGCAGTACAGATCACATAAAGTTTAATAAAGTATGGCTTTATTTGCTTCGCATCTACACAGTTGCAGCTCTGAGTACTTTAAGACAGATTTGCGTCCACACTATCATTTTGGGATGAATGTTGTTTTTATGACAAATATGGAGGAAGAGTGATAGAATATTAGCCTCTGGTATGACTTTTTGGAAGAATTATTTTGAAGTGTGACTCAGTCAGACAGGTTGGGTGTGGCCAATATCCATCACAGGGAAAGTTTGTTTGGCCCCAGTGTAACTGCAGGCCACTCGCATGAACTTTTACCTTTATGCTGGACCTTTGTGGTGAGACATACAGGGAGGTTTCTTTGCACATCTTAAGACAAGGGGGGAGAGAGTCAAGTTCCAACATGTGACTGTGAAAGGGGGTTTTCCTTAGACCTTGGGAAAGTAGGCTACATAAATGCCAAATGAAACAAGCTAATTCTCATGAAATACAGTTTCCCTGTGAAACTACAGACTACAGCCAGCAGACTTACAAAAGCCCTATTTGTGAATGAACCTTTGGTTTAAGTTCAATTTAACAATTAGGAAAGGAGGAGAGCGTTTCAGGTTTTACACAAATACTATGAATGCGTGAGTTCATCTGCACACTCAGTTGGGTATAATTGTATATAGTGTATATGCATCACCCTACAAGCAAGTGCCTTCATGTATAATTTCACTATAGTGTACATTGTGTGACTGTAAGCAGTTTGGTGGGGGGCTTTTATAGCCTAGTGGTATAATGTTACTTTTCTAAGCTCCAGTAGATGAATCAAAGAGTTTAAGTTAACTTTAAGGCTGTCTCACTGGAGTCACATACAGGTGCACAAAACCTTAAATCAAAGGGTGAGCAGATTTGTGACAGGAAGTGAATCATTTCCTGTTGACTTGGCACCAGGTAATAGGTGATGTATGTTAAGAGACAAAACTCAGAGATAAATACCTGGGGGTGGGCGGATAAAAGAACTTTCACCATGTCAAATCGTAGATTTCTTATATCCTTCATTCTTTTTTCTTGCAGCTTTTCTTTTTACTTTCTTTCTTCCTCAAACACACACCCACATGAAAGCACATCTCTTCAGTTTGGCATTATGTCACAGGAACTGAGGGGCAGGTAGGATTTAATAATGTTGGAAAGAAACAAAAATATTTTTAGAGGACTTAGGATGAACACTGGTAAGGAAGCGCAATGGTTGTCAGTCAGTTTAATGCAAGAAGCACCACTGTGAGCTCAAAGAATAAGATCATTAGCTGAGGTTATTTGGAAATAAGTGTTTGGGGCACTAATCCAGATTGTATTAAGAGACAGGTGTTAAGGATAACAGAGAAAAAAAAGTTGACTAACTTTTTTCTCTCCCTTCTTTATTCTTCAGCCCAATTTGTACCAGTGCCAACATCAGCAGTACCCTGGCCAGTGGTAAAGAGGGAATTCCAGGCACAGCGTGCGTGAGTCAGTACCAGCATTTCCAAATTCATCCTGCCTGTCTCTCTTTAAATAGTCCAAGGAAATGTCCAAATGACCTAATTACGACTCAGGCTTTCCTAAGTAGCCTATGTCAACGCGTATCTTGGTATTCAAAAATACATAGTCACAAAGCAGCAGACTTCGATGGAAATAAACCATGATTTTCTTCTTTTTGGCTTTATTAGCATTGTAGTGGGACAGTGAGCTGGATTCTGTTTATGTCTATGTTCCTTGTGTCTAAGTTCTCGAAGCTCTCTCCAGCCTCAGCAATCCTTCAAAGGCTAATTGGATCTAAACGATTTTCCAGATTTGACCAGGTCACTTCATCACACTCTAATCTGTGTCAAAATAATACAAACCACAAACTCTGCTTCAGTAGTACAGTCTATAGTACAAGAATACAGTCAAATTATAAATGAAGACCCTGATGCACACTCACACACACACACACACACACACACACACACACACAAACAGAAGCTGCCCTCCTGCCCAAACAAACATCATTAAATAATAGTTTCTATTTTGGGGTCCTGATACATTTCAGCTGCATAGTTCACCTAAAGTGGTGCTTAGAAACAATAACAATAAATCCTGTTTGATCAAAAGCCTCATCCATACTGGATAAAGCTCAGCTGAGCTACCATTTAACTTGAACACATTTTAACTTGCTCCTTTACTATTTCTTTTTATCTAGTAATGCTGGAAACAAGGTTGTGTGCATCCTGCTCAGTGCCACTCAGTGGTGATTGTCTGGAAGCAGCCATGGCAATTAAAGCAGAATGAAGGAGAATGTGATGGGCTAGTTGGAGTGCTTTGAATTCCTGCTCAGCATTCAGTGTTCAAGTGTTTTGTCAATAGGCCACCTTTTTGAGTGAAGCCCGTTTTATTTTCAGCTGCAAAAACTATCTATAAATGTGTGCGTGCGTGTGTGTGTGTGTGTGTGTGTGTGTGTGTGTGTGTATGTGTGTGGGTGGGTGGGGGAAGGTGGGTAGGTATGATGAAAAGGAAAGGAAGTCAAGCAGAGAGGAGAAAGTTTCCTGCTCTGTCGTTGCCTGCCAATCTACTTCACATCCAAAACAGTCAGGTAGAAGTCAACAGGTTCCTCCAATATGTGCAGTGGAAAAATTAACTTGTTGTACACATATAGCTTTCTCTTTTCTCTCTTTCTCTATAAGGTAACAACATTATCATTTACATTTTTTCTTGCTTGCAATAATAGAAGATTTCATGGATGCATGTAATAGTTTAGAACATGGTCCAGCCATGTCAAATTTTGGCAGAGACCTGGGCAGTGCTCTGGTAAATATCTTTTCTATGTGATCAGTGACTAGAGTAGCAGAAGCCCATACTGTCATTGTCCCTTGCACTCCATCCTGATTGTGCATCATTCCAAATTTTTGTTCCCCTGCTTTCTGATCCCTTTCCTATCTCTTCTTCTCATCTCTCCTCCTCCCTCTGCCCACTGGTCCCATATGGGTCGAGGCCCGTGTCTTGCTGCAGCTGCAGCAGGACGGCGACCTGATGTGTCGCTGTGCAGGACAGAACCGAGGGGTCTTCTATTGAAAAGGGGCTCTGTGCTGCATCTGCAGATCGTCTTACAGGACCACTTCCTGCTTCCGACCCACTCCTCACAGGTGGCTCTGTGTGCCAAGGCCAAAAGTGCAAACAGAGGGGTTCAGTCCATCCAGGGGCTGAGCACAGGACCCTATTCATCCTCTCCCCAGTGCGCCTCCCTGCATCTCCCCTTCCAACCTCAGGATAGCTTTATTTTAAAATACCCAAATATTTCCTTCTCAAGGGCATTGAGAGCAACTGACCACTTTTCTCAGTGGTGCTTGACAAATGAGTCGTGTCAGTGATGCACCCAGACCAGGAAGGTGAAACATGTTGGTGTCAAGTATTTGTACAATATCTGTCTGTCTGGCATGGCTGCACCTGTGGTCAGAGACAACCGGACAAGTTTGAACTAAGTGAAGAGTTACAGAGATGCTTCATGGGTAAACAGGGCTTATGATTTCATGTGGACCCACAGCATTAGTGTGTTAGAGGTGCAGAGGAGTATGGGTGCAGGATATTAAAATAAAACTTTGTCTCAGGGGGAAAAGAGCAGGTGGGTTTAGGTGTTGAAGTCATGCTGCTACTCCTGGAATGCTCACTTTGTCCCATTATGACCTGGCAACAGTGGGGAGGTGGGGGGGATAAACTACTACTGTCCTTGTCATTTCTACCTTCAGTCACTGGACACTGCCTTGCTTTTCTACTTTCAGTGCATTAAAACAGCACCCGATACGTTCATTTCTACCAGGGGATAGAAAAACATTCAGCCTGCTGGCTCAGTGGGCTTCCCCCTCAGATGTCAGCCTCAGATGAGGGTGAGAAGAATGACGCTCTGTACGTCCACTGCAAGAGGCCATTCATACTGCTGCAGCTCAGCCACAGACAGTGTGTTGCACTGACCCAGGGTGGCTAGAACAGAACCAGTACTGATCCAGCTGACTCGATGTGGAGTAACAAACCAAAGCCCCTGGCAGAGCTCACGTTGTTCCCCTCAAACCCTCTCAGGACTCACTGGAGACCAGTGTAGGAGCCCCAGACAGAGAAAGTGGCTTCTGTGCAGAAACATGCCCAAATTCTCTGGCTTCCCATGAGTGTGTGTGAGGTGGGTGGCTGGGCCAAGCCAAAGAGCGACCCAGAGAGAATGCTGTGTACTTTGGACCCATGTCCTATGGAAAATATCCTGGTTCAGGAGCACTCCATAAAATATTTACGTGAAATTGACAAAGATAACAACTGGAAAACTCAAAAGCAAGCTCTATTTGTTATTGTATACCATCCACCTGCTCCTTATTCAGAGTTTTTAAGTGAATTCTCAGACTTTGTCTGCTTTAGTGCTTAGTACAGATAAAATAATCATAGTTAATATTCATGTAGATGTTGACAATGGCAGCCTCAACAGTGCATTTAATTTATTATTAGACTCAACTGGCTTCTCTCAAACTGTAAATAAACCCACTCACTGTTTTAATCACACCCTTGATCTTGTTTTGACATATGGCATCAAAACTGAATACTTAATAGTTTCTCTCTGACCACTTTCTAATAACTTTTGAATTTACCTGAATGGATTATGCAGTATGTGGGAAACAATTCCACTACAGCAGATGTCTATCTGACAATGCTGTTACAAAATTTAGGGAAATAATTCCATCATTATTTACTCTAGTGATTTACTTCACTCCCACACAAGTCGATAGTCTTGTCCATAGTGCTGCAGCCTCCCTGCAGAGGGATACTGCTGACCCTCTGAAAAAGAAGATAGTGAAACAGAGGAGACTAGCACTGTGGTACAGCTCTCAGCTCTGCTCCCTAAAGCAGGCATCACAAAAACTGGAAAGGAGGTGGCGTTCCACTAAGTCAGAAGAGTTTTTCCTAGCCTGGAAAGATAGTTGAATAACATCTAAAAAAAAAAGCCCTTCATAGTGCCAGAACCACATATTTTTTATCATTGATAGAGGAAAATAGGAAAAACCCCAGGTTTCTTTTCAGTACTGTAGCCAGGCTGACAAAGAGCCACAGTGCTGTTGAGCTTATTATTCCCTAACAATCTCAGTAGTAATGATTTTATAAGCTTCTTTACAAATAAAAAATTAATCAAATCCTTTCCAAGACTCTCACAGATCATCAAGTACAATGCCTTTAGAAACAGCTGTAAGACCTCATTCATATTTAGACTGCTTCTCTCCCATAGACCTCTCTGAGTTTACCTCAACAATTTCAGCAGCAATGACTTCATGAGCTTCTTTACAAATAAAATCACAACTATTAGAGAAAAAATTGGTCGGACCACTCCCACAGCTCTCGCAGATGTGCCATCTACTACAATGGTTTTAGAAACATCTGTAAGACCTCATTTATACTTGGACTACTTCTCCCCTATAGATCTCTTTGAGTTGACCTCAACAATTGCTTCATCTAAATCATCAACATGTCTCCTGGACCCCATCCCGACCAGGCTGCTCAAAGATGTCTTTCCCCTAATCAACACATCCATACTAGATCTGATTAAGCTCTCTCTATTAACAGGTTATGTTCCACAGGCTTTTAAATTTGCAGTAATTAAACCTCTACTCAAAAAGCCTACTCTTGACCCAGGTGTCCTAGGTAATTATATAATAATATCCAATCTCCCCTTTATTTCTAAAATCCTTGAAAAAGCTGTTGCAAAGCAGTTATGTGACCACGTGCACAAGAATGATTTGTTTGAGGATTTTCAGTCAGGATTTAGAGTCCATCATAGTACAGAAACCGCATTGGTGAAAGTCACCAATGATCTTCTCCTAGCCTCGGACAAAGGACTTGTCTCCATACTTGTCCTCTTAGATCTCAGTGCTGCTTTTGACACCATTGATCACAGCATCTTACTGCAGAGACTTGAACATGTTATTGGGATTAAAGGAACTGCGCTAAGTTGGTTCAAATCTTATTTATCAGAAAGATTTCAATTTGTTCATATTAATTATGAGACTGAAGTTAGTCATGGCGTGCCACAAGGCTCTGTGTTAGGTCCAATACTCTTCACTTTTTGCATGCTCCTTTTAGGGAAAATTTTCATTGCCATGCAGATGATACTCAGTTATATTTAACTATGAGCCCAGATGAATCAGATCAATTGGTCAAACTTCAAGCATGTCTTAAAGACAATGGCCTGGATGACCTGTAATTTCTTACTTCTACACACTGACAAAACTGAAGTTATTGTACTTGGGCCTGAAAATGTTAGAAATATGTTATCTAACCATCTAGTTACTCTAGCCTCCAGTACTACTGTGAGGAACCTTGGAGTCATTTTTGACCAGGATATGTCCTTTAAATCACACATAAACCAAGTCTCTAGAACTGCCTTCTTTCACTTGCACAATATCAACAAAATCAGGAACATCCTGTCTCAAAGTGATGCTGAAAAACTGGTCCATACATTGATTACTTCCAGGCTGAACTACTGTATCTCTTTACTATCAGGATGTCCTAGTAAATCCTTAAAAAGCCTCCAGTTAATCCAAAATGCTGCAGCCAGAGTACTGACAGGAACTAGCAAGAGAGATCATATCTCTCCCATAGTAGCTTCTCCCCACTGGCTCCCTGTAAAATCCATAACAGAATTTAAAATCCTTTTTCCTAACATATAAAGCCTTTAATATCAAGGCTCCATCATATCTTAAAGACCTCATAGTGCTTTATCATCCCAACAGAGCACTTCGCTCTCAGAGTCCAGGTCTGCTTGTGGTCTACAGTAGAATGGGAGGCAGAGCCTTTAGCTATCAAAGTGTATCATGAGTATCATTTATTCCAAGTATACAAGACAATGCTAGACCAGACACACAAATCATACTAAAAACACAAAAGTCTTTCTGACAGCTTGGTGCAGCAGCCTCAAAGCAGAAGCTTAAGAAATTATCCAGATACAAGTTAGTTTTCTGCTAATGTTAAACACATTGCTATAAGCAAAACATTTTATGAGGGTGTTTCTCATGAAAAAACAAAAGCTGGAACTGCAATTGTGTCATCATGTCTTCAGCCACAGTTGTTGCTTATCAGACTGGTCTTTCCTACACTCCATCTTTCTGACTCAATGTGGAAGCTGACTGATAAGTTTAGACATGGGCACATCACTGGGATCCTCTTCATGGTGCAGCAAAACAGTATGTGTAAACTGGAGCAAGCCTATCCTCCACCACATGAATCATACTTTCCCTCTCATCCTATTTTTACAGCTGCTGCACAACTCGATCTGCTGAAATGCTTTGCTCCTTGGTGACTGAAAAAGACAAGAAATCCAGAGTAGTCACGACTCAGGTTCTCATAGTCACTGTTTCCTCACATTTTCTGCATAAACAGCCGCCAGTGAGCCCCTCTTGACCCTTAAATGCACGCAAGTATTCATGCCGCAAATGTGTGCATGTGTGCGTGTGTGTGAATAATGCACATACATTTCAGAAAAATCTTAACTGAAAATCAGTTATAAATTACAGGGTTTGTTTTTTTTACTTTGATATATCCAAGTGACTTAAAATTGACACTTAGAAAGCATTAAACAAACACTGAACTATTGTACTGACAATGGTCAGTGTTTGAATCTGACACAGGATACAATTTATGAGTGACTAAAAACAAAGAAGCCAGGTTTTACAAGAAATGATGGTTTCTGAAATCATAAAATTTGCATATTTCAGGAAAAAACATAGACAAAAGCAAAAATGGACTCAGTTCATATTTTGAATTGAGAACTTATGTTTATATTTTTTGTCTCATCAAATATTGTTATAATGATGTTTCACAATCCTGACAGCTTGCAAACTCACAATCACCAACACAGTACATTTTGCCATCTTTCTTGTGTTCAGATGAAAATGTTTAGATGTGAATAAACTGACAGGGATAGCAAACAGCAATTTACATGTCAACCTCTGTATGCATGAAATGTGCTAGTGTTGCACCCACAGGCGG
>NW_018128087.1:203535-213723 GCF_001952655.1 Monopterus albus | reverse complement strand
GAGAGACTGAGACAGAGGGACAAGCTAGGCTCTGTAACCATGCGCCTTTGACCTTTCCACTCAGTATTGTAGTGCTAATACTGCCTTCATGCGACTCCACCAGAAAAACTGCCAGTCTGGGTTGCGGTCTGCCTTTTGCCCTTTTGCACTCACTCCAATTTGTCATGCCAGCATCGTGTGCCCAACCATTTGTGTTGGCACAGTCTGAATCTCCAGGGGCCATGTGAGGTCTACTGATCACTAAAACACACTCTAATAATCTCAGTCAAAGATTCAGAATCTGAAACAGAAGCCATCATTTAAAAAAATAATGTATGTCTAAATAAATATGAGTTGTTTTCATATTTATAAACTATGATAACTTTGCATGTCTTCAATCATATTTTCCCTTTCTGCTTCCACTCACTGAGGGCTGACTATGTCTGATATATTATACAGTAAATATTCACTGGATAGGCCTGCTTTTGCATGCGAGCACTGCACAGACACACATAAATGAAGGGTTGTCATAAAAAGGCCTCTTCGTCTGCTACCGTATGAATTTAAACAATACAACTTACTTTTTTGTTTTCATAAAAAGCAGATGCATTTAAAAGTTCATGCACTGAAAACTATGTGAAGGAGTATCTGTATGCCTTGGTTCTAGGGAAGGAATAACAAATGAACATATTCCCATTGGTATTTTTCCTTCAGAGAGTCAACTCTCTGCATCTGTTATCCACCCTGCTATCATGCCTGCAGACAGAGGAGCAGGGAGCAGTTAAAATGAAATATGTGTCAATTTTGAGAAGAGTTAAAAGTCTAGACCAGCCTGAGAGAGTGAAAACAAAATCTCTCATGTGATATTTTGAAGGGTCAGTGAAAGTTAACTGGAAGGGATATGCTCTTATCTTACGTTAGAATACCTTCCTTTCTAAGGCAAGGTAGGTGACCACCATTCCTTCAATCCGGCAGCGAGAGCCAGCAGAGAATGTGCGAACACAGCGTTGTCTGTGTAATCATGACTACAGAATCAAACAGTCCACAAATCACCAGGTCTCATATACTTGGCTACAATGTCAGAGGAATTTATGAATGGCGTTTGGCTGGTCAGGGGCTGTGCTGTTTCAACTCAGAATTCCACTGCTGCTCCGACAGCCTTGAATAATCTTAGTGATGCAATCTCTCCACAGACACCCAGACGATGTTCCATTGTGAAAAAAAGAAAAAAGCTCATTGTGTAATGGTGGTAGGGCCCCTGCTTTAAGTAGGAAAAACTACATCACAGTAGTGATAATATGCTCCTGTTCAGTTATGTAACTGTGAGATATTGCTCTAAATTTGAAAGGTCCATATGTCATTTATCAGCTATGCTGTGCAATTATGCTGCTGTGATTGTGCACTGGGCAGCCAACGCTCTGCTCTAAATTTAAGTGAATATTGGAACAATATGAAATTGCTGGCAATTACAATATGTGTGTGTATAAATAAAGGAAACTGAGGCTATGGTAAGGATGTTGGGATGTATTTATTAGCCTGTGTTTAAGCTGGGATCTTAAAAATCAAACAAGCCGAGAGACAGGGCTGTACCACAGGTCAGAGGGAGGGTCCTACTATGTACAGTAGATGTACCATCAGTGCCGTGCGTGAGCGTGCTAAAAGAGCGCCGTACACTGAACATGAGCTTAACGTGCAGGTTGGTGAACTGAACAGCAAAGGCTCTGATCATTTGGAGAACGACTATAACTAATGCACTAAAATGAAAACTCTTCAAGTTCCTTCGACAAATTCTAGAGGATTGCTTCTTTTGTTTTCTGCAGAAACATCCCCACGTCAGCATCACTCTGTCCTATTAGCAACACACCACCCACTTGTGCTACATGAGAAAAACTAAAGCACCCTCAATCTGTGGCAGAAAACAGAATCATAAAGTGCCAAGAGACCAGTGGAGAGACACTGAGTTTACTGGACAAGCATTTTCAGAATAATATCCAGGTATAGCCATAGTGATAGCTTTACACTCACCAGCCCCTTTATTAGGAATTCCTGTACAATTATATACACTTCAATGCAACACTTCCACCTTAACATCTGTGTTTATGAAACAACGTGTTTCAGTTTTTGGTGAAATTGTCATAAATGTATACTTTCAATTATATGTTTATTATCGAGGTCATAGGTGGTGCTGTACTGGACTACGTTATATTTAGCGGTGTCTCTATATTTTTGTCCTACCCAGCTACATACTGTACATGAGAGAATATTCACGGTGCACTTCACATAAAATATCCTCTATAGCACAGTCACTCTATAAATCAAATCAAATAATGAATTTAGTAGAAACTGTTCACTGGCTATACTTTAAACCTGTATTACCTAAACTTCCTGCCTTCCTTTTTGGGTGCCACTATAAAGCAGAGCTGCAATTACCAAAAATTCTTATTTTGCTTTTACACAGGTGATTCCCCAGAAGCTCAGGATATAACCTACTGTAAGTGTATTTTAACATACAACTGATCTTTTTTCCTTTTCTTTATTTTCTTTTTTGCAATTATGGCCAGTGCAATTGGCAATTCAGCCAATAGGGCTGGAGAAGGATGGGTCGGAGGAGGTTGTACAAAAAAAAAAGTTTTCTACTGCTCAGAGCAGCTTGTTTAAAAATATTAAAACAGAAGAAATTAGCTAGTTAATTTTAATGTGTATGAACTGAACTTTGAGCAGATCTTGTGAAGCATGAGCTTGCTATGAACTTGCACAATACCGTTTACCATCTGACGAGCACACTAAATCCACCTGGTAGAAACTGTGCCAGATTTTTCCCAAACTGCTGAGAAAGGCAAAGCCATGGGTGTGAGCAACCTAAAGTAGTCTTTCTACCCTTGGGCAAGTGGATGTTAGTGAATAAGATCAAAGATTGTTTTAGTTTCCGAGGTGGGTCTGAACATCCCAGAGACAGCGTCTAGTATTTTTAGAACCCCTTCTCCTCTTTGTTAAAAGTCTTTGGCACAAATCACCAAATCCCAGTCCCCACTGAAAACAAACCAAGTCTGTCCTGTTCCATTCATTTCCCTGGAAGTCAGGGAAAAAATAACATAACAGAACATAACATCATGTACACATACAGACACAGAGAAAGGGAAAGTGGCATTTGGATTACATAACAGTACCAGAGATGAGGATGACACACCAGGCTGGGTTGCTGGTTGAACAGTAGCAAGTTGTGAGTCAGACGCTGACACTGGAAAGCAGTGAAGCATTTGAAGAATGGGTGACTATGTGGTATGTGTGAATCACCGCTTGTGTGGTGAACCTCTCTAAGCAGGGCCATGACGCCAGGCCCTGTAAAAGCTTGTCTGTTATTCCACATTTCCAAGCACTAGATGCTTTTATTGCTGAACCAAGACTCACAAAGGCCTTGGGGCCAAAAAGGTGTGTAATGGCACTGCACTGAGTCCGGCTAGCTGACTGGTGTTGTGAGAGGGAACAGTTGTCCACACAGGAGTCTGATCCCCTCAGTAGTCTCTAAAGCTTCATGAACTCATTCTCACTCTCTCTCAAAGATTAATCTGCCCCACATCTTTCCAAGCACTCGCCTTTGTTGCTCTTTCACAGTCTCTGCTCTCCCAGTCTTGCTTTGCTTTCCATCTTAATCTGACCCTCTTTTCTCTCCTCTTTTTATTGGGTCTTCTCCAGCACATTGACTCTCCCTCTTTGAAGACAGTCTCTTTAACAAGCCTGCCCCAGTGGGCAGTAGACAGAAAGGGGAGGTTATTTTTAGATTGCACACAGATTAAAAGTGGAACGTTTTTCTTCATCCTTGTAAAGACTCTCTTTCAGCCCGTAATGGAATTTAGCATCTCTGTGGGGGATCTCCAGTCAAGTAACCTCCCCCACACATACTTTGTACTTCCCCTCTGCCAGACTCATCTACTCCCCTACCCCACCACCAAGAGCAGCATAGTCATGTTCTCCAAACACTGACATCATTCGACAGACTGAACTCTTTTCCTCTGCCTGTGGGGGCTGTTCTGGTCTGTCTGTACAGCATGAAATGGGTGAGACTCAGCTCCTGACACAAAATCAAGGACTGGGAGGAAAAAAAAACAAGCTGGGAGAAAACACACATCTGCTGCAGGAAAACAAGCCTGATACATTACATCCTCAGTACAGTTATCTTCACATGACCTCTGTCCTCAGCAACACCAACACATTAGAATGGTGGTGCTATATACATGTGAATACTTTTAAAATGGTGCTAAAAGAATAAATTACACAACTGCAATTAGGCCAGTGCTTTATCCATGAGCCTGGGAACTGAAGGGTGAGCTTATTTCAGCATTTTCCTGCCTTGGGCAAAGACCAAAGTCTGACTTTTTCCTTCTGTCTCTGCAGACACACACATATAAACACACGTCCCCTACCATGTGGATCACCTCATCTCTTTCCTGAAATGGTGAAATGAGAGGTTGAGACACAGCCCTCTGGGTTTCCGTACTCTTAGTCTCACTCTAACATGGAATACAGCTCCTGTTACTTTCCTACAATACAGGTCTGTTGCTTTAAAAAAATATTCAGTTTTTCGCATTGCAGCCACCCATAAAGTGGAGGTGGGTGGATATTGTGTGGTAGTGAGCCTGGCAGGGACTGAGCAGGAAATCTTTCATCAAAACTCACCCAAGGTCCATTTCAACTTGCAGCTCTGTGTTAGATATCAAATAATGACATGTGGGAGTTTTGTTGAAGGGCTTTTAATGGTCTCCCCCACAACCTGACCAGTAAGTCCTGGGAACTCAGCTGAAAAGAAGCAGTCTCTATAAATGATAGATTAAGAGCCGAAATCATTAATCTTCTGATTGACAACTGTGTTTTAAGTTGTCTGCAGGCCTGTGAGTTCTTCATCTGAGATTTTTACCCATGAGCCCTCATGATAATCTCATAATGGAACCAGAACAAAAAGCACAGTGAGCTAGCTGTTGTAAAATAAGGGTAAAAAATGAAGAAGGAAAGTGATAAAGACAAACCAAAGGAGAAAACAAAGTCTAATCACAAAGCACTCTGGTGAGCTACAGCGTATCAAACCACTTCAAATTGCCCCTTCTCAGACATATAGTATTTTAGTGATGCTTTGGCAGCTGCCACCTCTATCCTTTCCTAACATTCTCTTCATTTCACTCACTAGGCAAATTATGGGGAAAAAATGTCAGCAATAATGGTGAATTTCTTCCGTGAAATAGAATAGCTGAGGCCAAGGGTGTTATTTCATAAGCAGAATGCACAGTGCCACTGGGAATATGTAGAGCCCTGTGGCATGCAGCTCTGGCTCAGACTCAGTATTTGCTGTGATTAGAGGGAAACCTGATAGTAATACTTTTGCTCTTCCTACCTTCTTTCTCCCTTGCTGCTCTCCTCTGAGTCATTCTACCTGAAGGAGGTGCCTGGACCCCAGTGGCAGTCTAGTATCTCATAGAGTTATGAAGAATTGAAAGAGCAGGACTGAGACAGCTTTCCCTGCAGCATCAGAGACTGTGTTTATTATGTCTGGAAGCAAGAGACAAAGAGTGGCAGAGGTGGAATGAAGAGGAGTTGATAAGAAGCATGGAGAGTGGCGAAAGCAGCATTGGTACGCTCTGCTGATACAGTAGTGCCACAATCAGGGGGATTTACTAGCCATCCTCCCGGGCGTCCAAGGCAATTGTATTCCTCAGATGTGTTTAAGCTTCTCAAATAAAAAATTACAGAGAGAAAAAGAAGAAGAAAGAAGAAATCTGAAAGCCTAAGGTTTCCTTTAACTGCAACAAGAAACCCCTTTCTGCTCTGTTAACAGACCTGGGGCTGTACGTCCTTCTCATTTACCTCTGACAGAAGTATTCCTCCAGTAATCCTGCCTGTCACACACAACGACTTGTATAGCTGAAAAGTTAATGACTTTCTCCTTGCTACACCAATGTTGGTCTCAGATATAATGTTCTCTTAGCAAGTGCTACTCAGCATATGTAATGATGAGCAAAACATTAACTTTTACAACACCATACTCCTTTATAGCTGAAATATTTTCTTAGTCCTGAAACTTTTACCTAAACTGCCTCACCAGAGCTATGGATTATAATGAGCACTGTAATATAGGCGACTGTAAATGTTCCTGTCTGTTTTACACCTGTTGAGTAGGGCAGCAGGAAGAAATCCCCGCAACAAAACCATATGCACCTGATAGAGCTACTGTACATAACTATGACACTTTTAAAAGAATCTGAGCCATTCATAGCTTTCCAGAGTCAACATCTCTATGATAATGCTGTCGGCATGAGATGTTTTAATACGGTGCTAACATGTAGTAAGACAGTCTTCCCATGGCTACACAAACACCACACAGCCTAAAACAGGATCGACTCCACTGCACTTCACACTAATGAGGCCACTGTTAGCCCACTGTGAGTGGGCTAACTCCATCCTCCACCGAACAGTATCAGTAGCTCTTGTGTTTACTTGTAATACCACTGAGGCTCACAGGAAGAAGCTCTGTTACTTTGACCTAGCTGCACAGGAACCCTCACTAGATCTATAGCCAAAGAAAGTCAGGCCTCTAAGAGAAGTCAGATTTCTGACTATGCAGTATAAAATAATGTACACCACTTGGTTTGTATGTTTTATCAGAAAGTTAATTTGATATCCTAGGTTCAAAGAGAACCAGGAGGACTACTACAGACAAACACACTTATCTTGAGCATCAGTGGTCATTTTCAGCCTCAGTGACTGTCTAGGGGCTGATAGCATCTCTCAGACTGTCAGTCTAACGTCTGACATCAGATCAAGAATGAAAAAGATTGGCTGACCAAGCCACATGTTTCGAGTTCTCCACTGCTTAAACTTCTCCCATCTGCATTAGCAGTCACACATGGTTCACATAACAAATCTCTTTCTTCTCCTTGGCGAGGCTACATGCAAACATGGAAATGAGATACACACTACTGTGCTGAAGCTGAAGCTGAATCTTGAGGGTTGGGCACTAACGTTCTACAGCAGAGATACAGTGTAACCAAAATGGCCACGAGAAACCACAAGGAGGGATTTAAACAGAAACACATGCAGGTGTGTGTACTTGGCTGCACGCACACACACACACACACACACACACACAGCGATAGAGAGAGATAAACAAACCCACAGGCGAACAAATACAAATACTGTCACACATATATCACACATGTTCACAAACCCTGTCAGTCAGCTGTGTTGACAAAGAGGACCATTCTGTAAAGCCTATAAAGTCACGTGGTTTCAGGCAGAGTAAAAGACGCTTCATGAAACAGGAAACCAACCTGCACCCATGTGGCAGGTCGACAACTCCAACAGTTTAAATATTTATTTATGGCTTAACTAATATGATGAAATGTGGTGAATTTATATTAATAACCTGACTTAGTATTTCCTTTTTTTGATCCTTTTAGACTCAACTTTTTTAAGTATAAAAAGAAACTGAGAATCTGGGACACAAACAACTAAACTAAATTTAAAAAACATGAAACAATCAAATTAATGGTACATTTAAACCAGTTTGACAACGTTTAACTTGATTTTATACTGAACTTAGTCATTACCCCACCCATTACCCCACTCATCTGTACCTATGATTTCTACAGAGCAGCCACCTGTTTTAGCCCTATAAAATGTGAGTGTATTACTTTGGAAAAGTAAGTATTTAGCACTCAAAGACTGTGTGAACTTCTTCACTGTGTGACCCTATTTCTGCAGATTTCACAAATGCATCTCTATCAACTCTCATGTGAAAAGAAATGGATGAATGTGAGGGTAGACAGTCAAGAACCTTTTGAAGTGATGTCATAGATCAAGCTAGCAGAGGCTGCAAAATGTCTGTGGAGCTTCTGGCACTCACTGAAGAACTATGAAGCAATTAATCTATTATTTTGCCAAAAATAAATGGATCCAATCCAGAGCAGCTCAAATTGTCTCCAGAATTAAAAATTAATTGTGTGACCTTACATTCCTGTGCAGCCCTGGCCTACAACTCAATCCAGGAGTGCAACTGTGAGTGTGTATGCTTACATGCTTTAGTTGTAGTGTGTGGGTGGTGATTGAAGATCCCTGAAATTGAGTGAGTTCTCACACACACACACCATCCCCCCCTCCCTGAAATAGACTGTGAATGTTTGGCTGTGCCAGCTGTGTGAGCTTGATGCAGGGTGTGGGGTATATACAACTGTCTGACAGACTGCATGGTGTGTATACACACAGTCATAAACAGATTCTACAGCGGAAGCACTGATCACCTAGATGTGCTTGACCTAATGACCCTGGGGCTGAACTGTTATGTTTTCAGTATGTGTAATACTTGGCCCATGCACATGGAGGAAACGTAGGGTGCTGTGCTGGAACACAGCTAGGGCAACTGTTTGTGTGTGTGTGTGTGTGTGTGTGTGTGTGTGTCTATGTGAGAAAGAACACGTGCTAGAGAAATTTCCTAAATGTATCTTGCTGTTTATGCTTTTGTATGAAGTTAAATATAAATCTTTCAAAGGTCTGTTTGCATGTCTGCACATTCAAGTGTGTAAACATGTCTGTATCCAAGCCTGTGATGCTGACCACAGTGGCATTGTACTGTAGTGAACTTCATGCTGAAAGAGACCCATAGTAACCCACATTTTTGTATCAAAACATCTGCATTTATATATAAATACCCTCAAAAATACAAGAGCAGAATTATATGTCTACCGATATGGGAAAACTCAATCTGCACTGTGTTCGGACAAGAGCTCTTTATCCTTGGAATACAACAGCAACAGCCTGAGAGAACAACTTAACAGCTCCCAGTGACCCACTTGGATTTTTGAGGCTGTCATATCACAGGTGAGGCAAGCAATGTTTTTAAAAAACAGCCAGGACCCTGTTTATATAGGATCACAGTTTTACCATCAAACCTGTGGAATCTATGCCTTTAAAACACCCAAGATGAAGCGTCTTAGAGCAACACAGCTTTTGGCAACAAAGTGGCTGAAATGCTAACAGCAGTCAGAATGGGGACCTCTCATACTATTGCAGAGTGATGTGGGTCACTGGGAGGCCAGCAATTGTTTGATGACTGTGTAATCCAAATGCCACTTTCCCTTTCTCTGTGTCTGTATGTGTACATGATGGAACAGAAATACACCTGCAAGCCTGCTCGTCTGCTAGAACTTCACATCATTCTAGCTTTCAGCTCCTAAAGGGCCAAGAAGCCACTGTGAACTCCTTGAGCAAATAGGAGAGGGAACAGTGAGGGAAGAAGGTCCAGCAAACATGAATGTTTGAACCGGAAATATTCAGAGTGGTTAGACCCTATAGCTGTTTGAACTGGGGACACTAGAGAAATATATGTGTTTGAAGGCTAAACAGTGTGGAAGGCAGAGCGCCCATGGGGAATGTGACAGTAGAGCCTTATGGTCAGCTGCTGCTGACTTGGCACTATACTGATAGTTTAAATAAGAAGACACATTAAGGTCAGTCATCAAGGAAAAGATTCCCTCATCCCCTTCATGAAGAAAATGCACCATTCCCAACTCCCCTAAAGCTGAAAAAACAATGGATTCTTTATGATGTATTTACAGTAGTACCCTATGCACATACACACTGAAAGAAACAGACAGAATTCATTATCCCATTCTCCAGTGACATGAGGTGCCAGAGCTAATTAAAGAGGCATGAAAGTTCAGTCAGCATGTGACTCCTGTGACATATAAAAAGCCTGTCATGTTTGTTGGTTCAATCTAGGGCATCATCTTTTAATTTACTCCAACTATGGTATCACGTTTCCATAAACAGCCATAGTGCACGCTTCAAATAAAACCCAGTATTGTTTACTGGTATGAGTGGCAGATTATTCTGAATAGCAGCGAATCTGTGATAACTCCAGTAAACCTAATAAGCAATATGAGATATAAAAATCCATCTTGTCAGGCTTTTGTGGTGCCTGCTCCCTGAACCTTTTCAAAATGACTTGTCTGTCAACACTTAAAATGAATGCGGTCATCTGTCCATGACACAGATTGCTGCGCCACTGAAGACAATCATCAGTAGTCCTAGGCAGAAGCTTTGAAGTGAGACCGTATTGCACTCCTTTCCACCCTGTTCTCATGACGTTCCCTTTAAATAGAACATGACATCAGACCCTGTGCAGGTCTGCAGCCCAATCCCAAAACAAATGTGTCCAAACAATGC
>NW_018128087.1:181268-203484 GCF_001952655.1 Monopterus albus | reverse complement strand
GGGCTTGCAAAAAGGAAAGCGGTTCTAAAACTGTTTAGCTCTAGGACCCTGGCCAAAGCGTCTGGGGATGTGCTTGAGCTATAGTGTACTGGTGATTCCCCTCTCTGCCCTCCCCCACAACCCTGATGTCACTCTTGCATGATTGCTGTTCATGCGCTACTGTTGTGGCCTGCAAGCCGGTCACAACATTACTGCCTTTCTTGAACAGACACTGCTGTAATACAGTGATGTTTATTTTTGTATAGTCTAAACACAAATTGTAAATGCAGCACATTGGAAATCCCACTAGAGTCAATCAGTACTAACTAATAAAAAAAAAAACCTAAAATTATGTATGATGGCAAACCAGCTCTAATACTGTATGACTTCTATGTTCCAGCAAATTTCTAAGTCTTTCAGAGAGAAAAGCACTTGCTTGTTTGATTTGGCTTATTCTTCTGACTACTTCTGTGCATATACAGAAGGAGGACTTCAGAAAGTCATCTCAGGCAACCCGTTCTTGTTGTCACTGTCAGAAGCAATCAGAACTGCTGGGGCTGCATTCACACAGCAAAAGGAGCAGACGACCAAGGCAAATATACAGGCCAATTTTCTGCCTGTTGGATAAAGTGTCTAATAAACACACGATGTCTGATCCAATAGCTATTTGCCAGTAGACAGTTTATCGACCTCACAGAGATACTTGGACTTAAATCAAAAATGCATAAAATGTATGCAATGATGCACAAACATGTATACAGAAGACCACAAAATAATACACACACACATCAGCCTGGGAGGCTGTGAGTGAATATGTATGGGAGCTCAGGGGGCCCTTTAGACTGAAGTTATGACCTGACAAACAGAGAATTATGGTAGGATGGAAAAAATGCTAAAAGTGTCTGGTTTGAAAAGGAGAACACAGATAATCAGAAATAGTAGGAAAGGAAGAAGGTGGGGGAAACAGCCAAAATGATGGAACCTGGGGGACTCAGGGAAGAAGGCAGGAGAGGACGCCAGCTTCCTGACTGGCCCGGGAAGCTCCCTTTCTGAGCCGTTTACGACTGACAGCGAAGCAGAGCCGAGAAACGGGCAGAGAATTCAACTCTGAGAGTGTCCTGATGTTACACGAGACCCTTCTGACATAACTTTATCTGTCCTATGCATACAAAGAAATGAACAAAACTGAGAGAGATTCAGCGAAGAAAATGCAGATAAATTTGGATGGCAGTAAAATATTAAAGTATTACTATTTAAATGTTTTCTGAAGTGTTTATATCATATCTCTTTCTGAGGTTCTCAAAGTTTTGACTGGGACAAAATCTGATGGGTTTATCTAAGAAAATCCAAATCTGATCATTTATTATAAGTACATGCAGATCTCTCACCCTTGCTGATGGTGTATTTCTTGCTCATGTCCTCTAACTATGGCGAGAGTGGTGTGCACGTGGATCCGCAGTTTATTAGGGTCAAAATTTTAGCTAAAAATATTTGTGACTAATGCAAAGATTCTAATTATGAGATAAACATCATATGTATATAGGCATTGCCTCTGCTTTTTTGTTCTTTGTTCTATATTTAACACCTGGTGATGATGGGATCTACAGACATGAGTGTTTTCTTCTGAGGTCACTGTTTCACTGGTGAAGCGTAATGAAAGCCAGCTCAGCTCTGTCAGCAGTGAAGCAGAGAGGTCAGGAGTCATGACCTTTTTAACTCAAAGTGGGAATTATAGAATGAACTACCTCGATCGTGTTATGTAACCTCAGTGACTGGTCCCTGCTGAGCTGATAATAAAGCCATTATTTTGCCTCGTATACACTGGACTAGATTTAATACTCACACTGAGTGGACTCAAGGTCTTGGTGTCAAGTTGGGATATTATGATTAATATGAAATAACACTTCCTGGGGTTATCCTTCTTTTCTCATCTAAACCTCTGCACATTTTGTGAGGTTACAGTGAAGTCCTCCTACTGTTCTCATCACTAGATCCATGTGGATGTTTTCTTACAAGAATTACTTTAACTACAGTAAGTCCTACTGTTACAAGTGTTGATCTTTCCATATTTCTCTTTCCGGGTAATCACTCATGAGTGTTATGGTGGAGGAAGAGTGGGGGCAGTGGGGCTGTCAGGGGGCCTAGAGTTACATTAACCAGCAGTATAAGGAAGGCAGGAGGTGGTAGCGCGGTCAGGGGTCATGGTGCTGTGACAAACAAATGAGCCACCCAGTGAGGAAGTCAACAAGAGATGCTTTCCCTTGGAGTTCCACAAGCCTGAGCAACAGCAGCTACTGGCAAACATGTGTGTGACAAATGTGCCATCTGAACCAATGGCAGCGTCTCAATCATCAGTATATGGGGTTGCCACACAAACACAGTCGAGAGGGTGGACGACAGACTGTATGGAGAGAAGTGAAACAGACAAGAAGGAGGCAGCAGACACAATAAATGACTATGAGGCAGATATTGACAGGACATGTCAAGCATTGTTCATAAAGGAAATTCCAAGAGATAGAACAAATGTCTCATGGGTGGTCTGATTACAGACGCTCTCACAGCTGAGCAGACTGCTCCACTAGGATTAAATGTTGTGAAGACTCCCTGCTGGGGAGATCATGGGAGAGATGTTAGTTGGACTGCAGTCAAGAAGGTTTTACTGTGTCATGGTTGCCCTTTGGGGCATAATGACCCAGCAGCCTCATGATGACCTACTTCCGCAGTTCTAATCTATTCAAATCCCCCTCCATCTCTTCTGGTTTCTGGGTTTTATTATTTAGTTAATTTTGTGTGTGTGTGTGTGTGTGTGTGTGTGTGTGCATCCCCTGATGATTCCTCTCCATTCACTTCCAAGTCTTCACTGTATACAATACTACCCACAACATTTTCAGTCAGTCCTTTTGGCTTTCCACAGTTAGTGTTTCATGGTCTCAGCCTTCTGTCTGTCCTCTATCTTATGAATTTTTTTGTATTTTCTTCTCTTTCTCTCCCCCTCACCAGCTCTGGAAAGTACATTCACACAGTTCAACAATGACACAAGGACTGTCTCCTTCATGGCAGACCATGCTTGTGTTTTTTCAATTAAGCCAGGCTTCTGTACACTATTCATTTGGGAAACCATAATTCTCATGGCCCAGAAGAAACTAATGGAAAGTCGCTTAAGTTTTTTCCAGGAGAGGTATCGGAAAGACTCGTAGAAGCGTGTCAGACTAGTGGGGATGGAGGGTAAAACTGTAGAAATGCTGTCTGTGATAATACAGGAGGTGCTGATAGGAGGTGAAGGCCTCACCCAGGGTATCAGGGTGAATGAGAGCAGGAAGGAGATGAGTGCAAGAATACAGATGAATACATTTCCAGGGGTGTGTGGATGAAAGTGAATAACTCGCAGGCCGGATCTGAACTGCCCAGCAGGGAGGAGGAAAGAGCCACTGAAATTGCTTCAAAGTCCGGTGTCACTGTGCTGCACATGAATACAGACTGTCTTCTGTCCTCTTTATTTATAGAGATGAGCCCCGGTAGCATCTTGCATCCAACCTGCCTAAAACAGCATTCAGCAGCAACACAGCGATGCACAACATTGAACAACTCATTTGAAATTAGAGAGTAATTACACTTTCACTAGCCAGACAAGCAATAAAAACAACAGTGATATAAAACTTGGGATTTTTTTTTTTCTGAAAAACAATATGATCATGGAACATTCACCTCTAGTCAATTGTTTTGAATCATAGGTTTTCCAGAACATCTTGGCCCCAGTCTGACCCTCTTCCTCTCCAGTAGGAGCCTTTTATCACCATTAACATAAACCTTTAATTGAATGCTCACTCAGTCTCCATTCATACAGTGTAGGAAGTGTGCAAAGACATGGACACACATACAGCATAGTCAAGTGTGCACGCTCATACATGCACAAGCACACAGCAACGTACCATTGCACTTGCTGTGCGCGCACACACACACATGCATACTAATGCACATGCACATTAAAAGTGGGAGGGACCTAAACTAGACAAGCCCTCATTACACCCCCAACAATCAACCAGAAAGACAGTGAACGAGAGAAGAGAGAGAGGCAGTGAGGAGCTGCACACGAGGAGGAGACAGTCTGAAGTCTTACCTCAAGAGTAATGCTGTGGAGCTGATACAAGGGAAAGCCTCATGACTGTAGCGGCCTCTCTCAGTCTTTGTCTCTTTGTATCTTCCAGCTGTGGGTCACAGGCGCCAAGTAGCACAGGCAGCGCACAGAAGAGCACTGCCCAGCACACTTCACAGGCAGAGAAATCAGTGGAGTCACACAAACCCCAGGCCCGTCTGCTCACACTCTGCCTTTTGAGGATGAAAAGAGAAGACTTCATTACCAGCTGCAAGGCCACGCCTACACTGCACTGGTCTCCCTCCTCCCATGTCCCCTCTCCCTTCCTCCCCTTCTCCTTCTCTACCTCTCCGCTTCCCTTCCACACTCTCAGCCAGTAGCACGCTCCAGGGCCTGTCCCAGCCAAGAGATTGGAATCAGACTGCCAAAAAAAACCTCTCATCCCACTGCCTGCCAGTGCTGTGCAATGTGCACACACACACACACACACACGCACACACAGAGGGACATGAGAAATGAGAAAGGGAATGGAGAGAGAGAGAGCTGGTTTTAAACCACAAACTGTTGTTTGTTTTGAATTTTTACATTGAGTTCACTGCCTCAGAACCAATAAGGATAATGTGTGTGTGTGTGTGTGTGTGTGTGTGTGTGAGTGGAAGTGTCAAATGAGAAAACTGAAGGATGGGAATTCATTTTGGACCAAGTGAAGGGTGTGAGCCAGTAATGAGCAGTAATATGGGTGATCAATATGACAGTTTTTAGTAGAAAAGTACAAGAAAAAAAACAAGACTAAAACATTTTAGCAGGGGCTAATTAAAAATTCTAATTAAGATTCACTATAAGAGAGAGAGAGATTACATAAAACATCACTCAAGAGGACGCATGTGTGTTTGTGTGGTATTTGTGTGTAGTTTTAGGGTGGGAGAAACTCTCTTTGTGTGTTTGAGTTCCTATAAACCCTTCTGTAAGTTGCACACTGCTTTCATAAACAGCACCAAGAATAAAGATGATACTTCTTGTCCATCTTCACAGTGTCTTTCCCCTCCCTGTCACCCTGGCTGCCTTTTCTTCTTGAGCCAAAGTGAACTCTCTCCCCATCAGACAGGGAAAAAAGTCTTAAACGCACTAGCTGTTTACAGTCTGTAATTATGACGGGCTGGGTAGACTCAGCCCAGACAAGCTCTGCGCCCTGCCTCCAGTGCCACCACACACAAACGCAGCTCTACCAAGTCGACCAGATTAAACTGGGCCATGGCACAGAAAGAGTAGTGTAAACACAGTGTAAAGAAAAGAAGACAAAAAGTGAAGCTTTTTAGGAAAAAATGCATTGCGGAAAAACAAACATAGTGGAGTATATTCTAAACAAATTACAGTTATGGGTTCATTGGAGGTCACACTCTACTGTATGCCCTTGACAGAAAACAAACAAAAAAATGCAAGTTCAAAGTAGTGACTTCCCAGAGAGCTCATTTACTAGGAAATACTGCAGGTCAAACTTCAGTCCATAGCGTGACACTTGAGCCTTGATCCTGCTAAAAATGAGAAAAAGCCAACACCACAGCGCATCACTGCATCCAGCAGGACTGCCAGTGCATACAGTGCCGCGTTTGGAGTCAGAAGAGGACAGCACTGGCTTTAAATAAATTAATACAACTCTAAAGTACACTGACACATGCTTGATTTCTTCATAGTAGAAGGCCAGCGGTGAGAAGACAAAAGCAATGCATTACAAAACATTATGGAGGGCTTCAGGAAGGACTTTCTGAAGTCTCAAAGACTACTGAGAAAAACAAAGACCAAAAAAGGCTGCATGATGTAATAAAAAGCGACTACTGAGAAAAACAAAGACCAAAAAGGCTGCATGATATAATAGAAAGATGCTTGTTTTTTGGCTATACTTGATGAGATAAGTGGGGATTGAACACATCTCTGGTGATCCCACATGCTAGCATTAACATCTAACAGATCTTCTCTGTGGCATAATGGTGTCAAATGTACACCTGTCCATCTAACATTATTTAAGGTTATGTGCTGCCTTACATGTCGGTTGTGAAAGCCCGGAGCTTGGATCTGGGTATCAGACAGTCAGAGTCAGTCAGTACTATAGATAAAGGAGAGGCAATTTTATTACAGTGCACTTTACTGCTAAGAAACACTAATCCTCCAAAACCAGAAACACTGACAGCTCTGCTGTGTGTTTTTTCAATCTATCTCTAATCTGAGGATTTAGAGACGTAGGAAAGACTAATGCAAAATCTGAAAGCTGTTGTTTGTTGATTGCCTACTATGTAATTAAGAAATGTCATTAGGAGAACAATTATGAAGAGATAAAAATTGCACAAAGTGGCAATATAATGAGGAAAACTGAAACCTGACAGACTGTCACAGAAAAACAAAATGTGATTGTGCCTCAGGATCTCGAACTGGGATTTAGGACTGAGGTGGAATATACTGGAAAGTCCACTATCCATCCACTAGAGGCTGAGTTGAGCTATAATGTACATACAATTTTCAGACTGGGATGAGCTAAAGTTTGACACCAACCCTTTTACACAACATTTCTGATACCCTCCTCCACATTTTTACAAAGATAAACCTTGAAACCTTTGTGTCTCTCAAATTTATAACTGAGGCACCTTTTTTTTTTTTTTTAGGGCTGTGGCTTTTTTCTGAGCTTTTCCTGTTAGTGTGAACTGGATTCAGTTCCAAACAAACATTGGCTGCATGTGTAATGAGAATGCCACATGCTGCTTGGTGCAAAACTCTACTTAATACAAACAACAGATTGGGATGAGATATCAGGTTCAGAGGCTATATACTGTAGGCGACTAACCTAAACACCACTGTCTTAAAGACAACTTTTACACAAAGCAGGTTGCCATAAGCACAACAGCATCATCCCACAGGAATACAAGGTTACAGAAAACTATAAAAGCAGGCTTTCTCTGAGACTGAACTTCAAAAGGATCAGTGCAAGGTCTGACTGTCAGACTTCACACATGTTTTGTAAATCGCCCAGCTGGGGTGGATCAAAGGGATTAAATTCTTATTATTCCTATTAAAATCTTACTGCCAATAACTAATAAAAATGTTTGTGGTAAGATCACATGTGAATGCGTACTACACTGGATAAATGAAACAAGAGCATACAGTACATGTAGTGCATCAGAGACAATGTGCCTTTGGATAGCTGCTGGTATCATATTAGACTTCAGGATATCATCATAGGTTGTTGTAAAATTGAAATTTCACTCTTAATGACTTGAATTGAAAACAGAGTTGAGGCAGATGGAAAGAGAAGGGACATTCTGTGTTCTTAACACAGAAAACCTTTGTAAATTGTATCAAAGTGAAGGAGCCTAAGTTTGATTCCTTAACATTTTCAGGCTGAATATGGGGATTGTTTAAACCGGGCCCAGGGGGGCTGTGTACATCAGGACACCAATGGCTTGTATTATACTTGTCCAAGCTAATATTTTTAGGCCATATGAGGCATTAAAAACACATTTTTATACTTTATCCATACCGTACCTTCCGGACTATAAGCCTCTACTTTTGTCGCTTCATGCACACACCCTCATCATGGACAACACACGATGAAATGCATTTGATGCTGCTTCAAGTTACAGGCGATCGATCTGGCTGTCGAAATATCTCATATTACAACGTGGACACCTGCGGCTATGTACAACATGTTTTTTCCTCTTACATTTAGTGGGTGCGGCTTATAGTCCGGAAATTACAGGTAAACCAACAGACAGTGTGTTTTCATTGGCCATTCTCTCTCTCCCTTCCTCTGAGGACGTGACCTCGGACTATTTGAAAGCATGAATTTTTTCATTCCATTCTAAGTGGATGTTGAAAGAACATCCAGGACTCAAGAGTTCCCATTTCAGACAGTCTACTTTGATGAGCTCAAGTGAGATTAGCATCAATATAAACAGATCAACATAAAGAGGCACATATAACAAACCTAAACATACATTCTCACACCTCCAAACCTGTGCTCTGCAGGCAGCACAGCACATATAGTGAGTGAAAAGAAGCCTCTGACATACAACTTCAACATCTGTCATATGCTTCATACCTTATGTGGGAACTCTATATTTGTATGGACTTAGGAGTTACAACAACAAAAGAAGGAATCATTGTAGCTGGAAGACAGTGGAGTCTGACTGGCTGTGTACCACACAGTGCACTCTGAAGCACACACAGTCATTAATGTGTGGTAACTGGGACTGCGCCCTGAACAAGATTTTACAAAAGATTAAACACAAAAGACCAAGCCTCAGGTCTGTGTTCTATACAGTAGTTACTCCTGCCTGACAAACATACATGTAGTTTCTTAGCACTGTTTTCTTTCATGTTGGAAAAGCTGCATGTTGTAATTTCACTACAGATACAGTGAGGATGTATGACCAGGGTCATTCCAGGTCATGTTGGTGGCATGCCCAGAGCCCCGATGAAAGGCCTCTCCATTGCCACCAACACCACACATGCTGTAACTGTCAATTAAGGGCACTGAGTGTAGGCACCGACTAAATGTGGTGACTACAGTATATTTCATGACTCACTGACTACTACATACCTGAAATAACCAGTAAAACAATTATATTAGGGCCTTTACAGAAGGCATATACAATATTTACAAATAGGAGGACTAGTTCTGTGAGTGTATTGTGTGCTAGAAGGGGCCCCAGAATAATGAAACTGTGGGTTTTAACTTAACATCACAAAAGTGATGGTGGTTAACTGAAAAGCCTAACACATCCATTCCTTTTCTCTGTCAGTGCAGCTTTTGGGCTATAGAGCTGTCGGGCTATGTGGCTAGCCTCAGATTTGGGAATTTCACACCTACAATGGCCATGGCCAGCAATGGGCAGGGTCCATCACACCTTAGTGAGCCATTTCTGACCGAGAAAGCCCAGCAGCCATGAGTGCATGCTCTCCCCCAGGGCAAACACGGGGAACCCCAGCCAGTGTAGACTTAGCAGCTTGGCGATGTGTACTCGCCCCGCCATGTGGACCAGGAGTGATGATGTTCCCAGGGAGACAGGGTCTAGGGTTTTAGGCTGGGAGGAGGTGAGGTGGGACTGAGGTAGAGAAAAGGCTTTTCACAAGTGCTTCGAGTTTTTGGAGAAGCAAGAAGATGTAGTTTTTGTGCAGAACTATTTTCTTGTTCTAAAATAGTCAACTATTAGGTACAATAGAGTTGGCAAAATAGCTGCACTTGAAATTTTATAAACCTTTTTTTTTTATCGAACATGTCTTCATTTAATTAGCACAGGAAAAAAAATAATGTTTCCGTTGTAATGAAAACCCAGCCCATTTGCTAATCATGTTCACACAGTGATAAGATAATCGCTATGCTGTGCCTCACTAGACTGGCGTCTCAGGCTAAACTGTGGCTAATTGAAGGGTAAGTGACTCAAAATGTCATTTATGTCTGGAACACAGTGATAAAGTGATAACTGTTAAATACTAAAATATACACTGATGTTTCCTCTTTGGGTTTCATCTTCCGGTGCCTTTATTTTGTTCGATTAAAGCGTCTGGACTGAAATATAGAGGGTGGTAGATAGACCTGCCATTGAACTGTAGCAGAGCCACAGCAAAGCAAACAGAGATGCCTGGCCCTCATCTGCACAAATAGGCCTTTCAGTCTATTCCTTCTCTTCACTTTTGTCCCATCAACACTTCACTCTTCATGGAGACCAAAGCCACCAACTCCAACCCCCCCGTCTCCTCCAAACACACACATAGGGGTGAATAGGGTCTACCCCCCCCCCCCCCCCCTTTCTGTGAGGTAGAGCACGTTTTGACAGGCCTATATTTATGGCTGGCTGGAGACGTGTTGGAATGAATCATCCAGAATCATCAGGCTGGTTGTTCACTTATACTGAGTGTTGGTCAGTTGGTGGGTCTGTGTGTGTGGCCTATGTAGAGAGAAAGGAACTTGAGTGGACGTGTGTGTGTGTGTGTGTGTGTGTGTGGGAACACTTAAGATAAGCCCTCTAATGAGTAAACAGCCTGTTTGTTATTCTGTGTTCATTATCTGTCCGTGTCTATACTGATGAACACAGTACGGTTTCTCTGTTTGAACCGTTTTCCTGTCCAGCATGATGAAGTAAGTGTGACTGCAGATCACCACTATAACCAGTGCTACCATATAAAAGGCTCAAAGGTTTAGAAAGTCTACCCTAAAATATTTACTTGCATGCTCTTTATTGTATGTACATGGAAAAAGTTACTGGTCACTGTAACCATTCATCAATGAAGAGATGCATTGATTATGGTCACCAGTAACTCTAAGATGCTTTCATTCAGGATGTTCAATAAACATTTGAGACTGAGTTTTAAGAAAAACAAAATGCAACCTATCCTTTAATTATAAGCACTGTAAGCTTTACACAATGTTAAGATTTCAGGAAGCCTTTTATTCACAAAAGAAAAAAAAAATAGATCACAGACTTAAAGCAATTGCCATTTAATCTGAGACCAGAATTTCTGCAGAATGTTCTTTCCAAGTTATTTGAACTGTAGCTGCTTGATGAATGCTTCACAAGAAACAAGAATTCACTAGAATGTCTTTGTTATTCTGGATAAGAAATATGTCAGACGCAGTGTAACTTCACAAGAAACAAGAATTCACTAGAATGTCTTAGGGTTAGGGTTATGATTATTCTGGATAACAAATATATTTTAAAAAATCACAAAGAAATATGTATTTGATCAAAGCAGGCACTGGAGTAAATGTCCAACAACTTATTATCGACTTAATAATTCATCTTTAACTCAATAATAATAGGCACAATCCATCCATAAATGACTACTGACTTTTTTAACTATGTCAGCACACACACACACACACACACATCACCCCACGAATCCCTTGGTGCACTGTCTCAGTGGGTGTGTGGTAACAATGGGAGCTGGGGTGAGCTAAGGCAGACTTCTCTGGTCCTTCTCCACATAAACCTTTAATATGAGGCCTCTTCAGCCATCTAAAGGCACTGTACCCTGTAATTGACCTTAAAAATACTTTCCGCGGAGGTTGACAGCCATGTCATTGGCCTTTGGCCCAACCAGCGGCCACATCTCTCCAGCCCAGAGGAGCCTGGGAAGGCCTTGTAGGGTATATTTAGTGGCCCTGTCTTTTTGTGGAGCAGGAGATGCATATAATGCCAGTCTGTATAAAACCACCTCTACCGCCCACATGTGGGCCTCTCACAGGCGCATTTCCCTCTCCCACAGGGGAGAGGGAGAGGTCAGAGGTCAGCTATACGCAAGGCAACTGAATGTACATGCACGGGACACACTGACCGAAACCAGTCTCTCTTAAAGGAAAAAGCAGCCACCATTTTTAGCTGTGTAAGGTAAGCTTATTGTTAGATACACACACACCTGTGGCACCATGCATTGTCATTTGAATCTGTAGCACACACTTAGATGACAATAGAGACAGAAGAAACACTGTAAATTGGATTTACTAGACTGAGGAGCAAATGTAATAAAATTGCCGCTTTTCTGAAAAGTTGATGAGCACTGATGCTGGAACATATGACAGCGATGTATCCTGGAGACATGTTAATCTATGATGACGTGAAGGTGTGTGTTGACATGTAGTCATCATGGCTGCCACTAGGCAGAATGAGCTAAAAAAAATGGGGCACATTTACTTACCCGCTGTTGGAGGGGTGTCCGATGCACCCATTTCATTTATACTGTGGATCAATCAGTGCTCACACTATATCACACACCTCCCACAATTTTGTTTAGATTGTTTTGAAATGCTCTGACATAGTTGACCTCACAGTGTGAAAATGAAAAAAGCTGGCCTGACAAATACTGGTTTGTTTGGATGATGACATAAAATGTAAAGACTGTTTAAATAAGTTGCTTGAAAATACAATTATTAAATCCATCACAGGGAAAAATACAAAAGTTGGAAAGAAGAATGAAATATACATAAATTACAAATGAGATGGAAAGTCTAAAGGGAAAAACACACCGGTGTCTTATTTCTCAGCCTTGACATGTTAACTCTTCAGAAATGCATCATGGTCTACAGCATGCCTGGAGTGTGCCACAGGATTCAGGTGGTGCACGTCATGCTGTTCTTGTCTACTGGACTTTAATGATACTGAGCTTAATCCATATAAGGTGCAGGGTCCAATTCATGACTGAGCCTTAATTTATTGTAACTATTTCTACTAAAGGTCTTAATTTATTGTAACTATTTCTACTAAAGGTCTGACAAAAAGTGTTTTTGCACTGTAGCCTTTTCCCAACACCTTAAAAATGCTTTGCCCCTATCTCAGTGATGTTTCTCAGGTGTATCATGCTGCCGCTGCTGCTGCTGTTGGCAAACAACTGCATCTGGACCCCAGTATTTTGATCAAGTCAAAATCCTTGTCCAAACTGTTGTTTCACAGCACATTGACAGTGAAACTCCTGTCTCCGTAGATATTATACAGTCAGCGTGGGGACTATTAAAATGTTACAGGAAAGCTGTGATGTCTTGTCATAAGGCCAAGCTAGTCAGCTGCTTAACACATGTAAATTCCTTTACTACAGTTAACCATTGACTTCAGGTTATGTAAACACAGTGCAACTGTATTACAGTGGGGCAAATAAGTATGATTTATAAGTAATATGAATAAATATTACTTTACTAATGTCTCCTAATTTTTATTGCTAACTTTCACCCTCCTGCTCTGCTCTTGTCTAACTGGCTGACACAAGTCCCTGTGCATCTCTGCTACACATCTGAGGACAGTAGAGGGACGCAACAAAGCCTTTCACCTGATACGAGCATATCACTTGAGCAACTGTTTCCCAGTTATAAAGCGTCTTAATAAAAACAGAGGGACCCTCATCCCTGACAAGTGGAGTTATGAGCAGCCATGAACTGCATGACTTGGTGCCACTGGCCATTGAAATTATGCAGTAGTCATATATCTATTGTTTGTCTCTTTCAGGCTCTTGTGTATTGTGCTATCCAGAATAGTGAAGTTTTGTGTGTCAGTTCTGCTCAATTGTAGGTGAGAGAGAGCAGATGGGCCAGTGTTTACTTGTAGCATGTGCAATCACACCTTTAAATTCCTCAGAGTAGCAGTGAGAGACATTGAAGTCACTTGTGCCTGCCTCTGCTCCTTACCAGTAGAAACCACAAGCCTTAGCAAGCTTTAGCCACACCATAAGCAAAGCTCCACTCGTCTAACTGTAGATTCCATTGCCTTCAGCAATGCACGCTTGGATCTCACTCAGTAACAAGGGACTAGTTTGACTGTGTCCTTAAATCATCCATGGAATTGTTCAAAGGCTGTTAGAAATTAAAAGGATATCCTTAATATTTCTCAATAACAGATAATGCTTTATGCCTTCACATCTTTGTTTAGAGGGTGTTTTAGTCACAAAGCCACCAAACAGCAGGAAATAAGACAAAGATAGAAAGAGAGAGAGTCTCAAAACTTCAGGATTCTCCTCCCAAGACACTGCCGCTGAGCATAAAAGTCCAAGCCCAACAATAACAGAGAACTACTTTTGATCCACTGCATAAAAGGACAGTTACAGAGCTTGACAACCCAGGGGTTGGTGTGTTCACCATGGTCATGGTGACAGATCTGCCGAACGCTCTTTGTCCATCTGTGCTGCTGGTGGCACGATGCCTGCTTGCTGAGGACACCGAGTTCAGGCCAGTAATTTAGTTCAGATGAGGTAAAACAATATTTCCAGATTAATACGAGCCATATTCCTTTAGGACTGCCCTTTCTTTCTTCTTCTTCTTCCTGTATTTTTTTTCTTTATATAATCTTACATGTCCAAAAATGTCTGGCTGAGGATGAAAGGAAGAGACAGAAGACAGATAAAGAAAGTCAGTGAGGGAAGATTAACAAGTTTTATGCTTTGTGAGGCAGACACATGGGACAGCCAGTAGCAGCCTGACACTATTCTGTCTTTCATGAACTTTCTTTCAATCATCTCCTAAAACACTCAGTGATCTAATCTCATCGAACAGTTTACTTGGTAAGGTAAGGGGAAATGTATGCTTTGTGCTCTTCCTCTATGCTCCTTTTGTGGTTAGTCTTGTGTTATGTACAGAGTGGATAGATTTATGCACTCTTGCTCATCAATTCATCATTTTTATGTCATCTAGTGATATCAGAAATGTTAAATAAACCCATTAGTACCACTCTGAATCCTAAAATAACTGGAATAGATTCAGCCAGCTGTGCAATACATGTCCGAAGATGTTTACTTTTCTTTTTAAACCATTTTCCTTTTCATTTCCTTAAATGTCTCAAGAACTTAATTTAAAAGAAATCATATCGTATTGGAATGACATCGTTCCAGCTGTGATTAGTCTGTCTTGGCAAGAGTACCAGATTCAGGAAGTCACAGCTGTCCCTGTCCTGCAGCTGCTGACTGAGCATGTGACTGGCTGCATAATCAGCCCATCCTGATGATACACAACACTATAAATCTCTGTGGCATTCAGAGAAGCATCTAGCTACAGTGTTTCTAATATGTGTTCTGATAACAGTAAAACCAGATTAGAGTTAGCAGGAAGAAGCTAAAACCATGGATTAACTGGCATCTGGGCAGCTGGCTAGCTTTGTTGCTGGAGCAACACCAGCTGGAAGAACGGCGACCTCGCATGCTGAGGCTTTCATCAGCAGGCCATTTTGTTAATATACTTGGAAAACTGGAGATTAATGGGCTGTCTCCCAACAGTCACTGGAACAATACCTCAGATCCATAGTCCCTGTGCAATGTTCCCCATAGTCCTGAATTATATGCCAAAGGACATACTGTAATTTCATTTTCTTCATGTTTGCAGGATAAGGCAAGCAGCCACTTGGCTCTGATTCTAGTAGCCTCATAGAAGAAGCATTCTGATGAAAGACTGATGATGGATGAACAGCAATGGCACTCAGCAAGGGCTGTGATTATTTTATGGATTCTTTATCTTAAAGTAACCATTGAGTGTCACTGTGTTCCTGCCTCGTAAGCAAAACTTCTGACCGGATGGCACCCTCTTACCAATTCTGCTGATCATTCCTGGGTGTATAATAAAACAAGAGTTTAACTCCTGCTTCTGAGTTTCTGATGTTTTTTCTGGAACATTCTTCCCCATCCATCTGCCACACTCCATGACTGTGATGTCAGGACTAAGCTTTCTCCTTGGCTTTGCTGTTCACCCGCAGTGCTTGAACGACACAACTGAACAGTGGGTTCGAAATGGAACGTTAAATTAGCGGTGACTCATATGTGGCTGCCATGTTATTATATCATTTCTTCATCAGCAATGATTTCAACTGATCTCAAACAGGCCAAAAAAACAAGCCAAAAATATGTCTGTATTCAAAAGAGTGAAAGTATGATTTTTTTTATGACCACTTTATGTTCACACTGTGTACGTTATATGAATTGTATAGATTGCATACATGAACACAAAGTTCATAGATTAAGATGCCTCACAACTGAAAGTCTTCTGCTCCTGAAAGGCAATGATTCTGCTTTAATTTGTGATATGAGGTGTCATCAGACAGGTGATAGTTATTAGCAAAGTGCAAAAGAATCTGGAAAACTACTGGTTTGGCAGTTTTCAGGTGGGGCAGAAAGAGAACATGTTTGAAAGTTGAGTTCAAAAGAGGAGGGATGTGCAACAAGCTTCTATGGAATATGCTGTAGCTAATACAGCTAGTGCAAAATACCAAAAGAGAAAGAGGAGCACTTTTAGTCCAGGTCATACTGTATGTGTTATAATGCACACTACAATGGACAGCGGAGGGGCTGAGGAATGAGACGTCACGTTGAAGCTGCCATTGTAGTCTCCACTCACTGGAGGTACACACACACCGACATTAGAGCACAGCAACGATCAAAGAGCAAGGCAGGTGGCAAGAATCAACTTTGCAACTCTGCAGCCCACCCATTTAACCATGGTGAACTGTAACTGTGGGCGTTTGTGTGTGCGCGCACACGCATGTGCCTTGTGTATTTGCACATCCACGGTTCCTAGTATAGTGGAGGGCCAAGGGACCACACCAGAAGAACAGAAGAACTTTGCCTTTATAAACAACTTTTAAATCCACCGCTGCCTAGCAGCAATATTTTTCCTTCACATTTCTAGCCAGTAGTTAAGAACTGTAATTCATAAACCTACTGTGACAGTAGCACATTTTAAGAAGATTGTGTAACTGTTCTACCAAGTCTTACTTAATTTTCGACAGGCTGGCAAACTGTTAATTAAATTTACAGTGACTCATCAATATTACAATTCCCCACTGTAGAAATGATTTCCAATATACTTCGCACACATTTCCCAGATCAATCCAAAGCCCTGACCTCATTTTAAAACCCCTTTTCTGCAGTAAATGTGGTTAATATACAACCCAGGTCTGTACAATGCATGATCTGCACATTTGTGTGGAGGTAGCTAGCCAGTGCATGTTTAGCCTGGCGGAATGTAGCCTTGCATTGCTTAGCACGGCTGAGATTTATGTGACTGCTGTGGGGCGTGCATGTGGCTAACAGATGGTGGCATCCTGCTTCTCTTTCCTTCCTCGGCACATCACTGCTTACTCAATCCACCCACCCTGTCCTTATCTGCTATTCTTTTCCTCTGTCTTATCTGCCACCATTCACTGTCATTTCAGTGCTTCAAACTTGAACTCAGCACCCTCATGTTTGGTTATAGTTATCAGCAGTTGGCAGAGACTTGCTATTGCTCAGTAGGCTATCAACACCAGGCGTCCACAATACGCCCACTTTCACCACCATCCACACTATTCATTTCTAGTAACACCACTTTAATAAACACTATGTAAGCTGTAACAACAATGCCCTTGAGGCTCCCCATCTCTCATTTTCACATTAGTATGTGTCAAAAAAAAAAAACAACTTCTCAAACCACTCCTGCAGGTTTATTGACTTCCACTTGTTTAGGATGGAAATGCTACTTTTAAGTTGCACTATCACTCTTCTTGTTGCTAAAAATCTCTACCTGGAGCTATGGGAGACATTGGCGCTCATGACAATGTCTGTCAGCCACAGTCTCAATGGTAATAATACTGGAAGCAACTGTAGTATAATTTTTCAATCAGCCTCAAAACAGATACTGCTGACCATGTTTGACATGCACTTAACGGGCCAAATTAGTAGGGAGCATTGCCGCAGAAAAAACACTGCCAAATACTGTTTTGCTCATTTATCAATACCCTCACATTAGGCAGGATGGTCCTGAAGAACAAAAGTGAGCCTGCTGACTCTGAAAATAGCATTCACATCAGAAGTCAAATGCCAAAAATCTGGTACGCATGCCTTTAATACAGAAGAGGAGACATGACGTAAACTATCTATTATATCAAAAGGTGTCAGTGCACTGTGACCAGTAAGGCAACCCTAACCATAAGTGACTTGTCTGCAAATCGATGGATGACTTTCAGTGTAAAGACATCAAATTATATACCAGCTAAAATGGCCATGTGGCTCACAGAGTCCTTTACCTTGCCATAAAATGCTGACCAGTGGGATCTTATAGGAGAACATTCACATAGACTAATAAAAACACAGCCAATGTTGACTTTTTCTTCCCACACACCTTGAGCTGGCATGAGTCTGATAAACCACATTTGTGCACATACACAAAGAAACACACAGAGACAGTCAGACAACCACACAGCCACTGTATACAGATGCAAGTGTTCCACTTTACTAATCTAATCCCACTGTCAGAGTCTTGGAATGTACAGCTGTGTGGTTTTGTGACACACTGGGCTCCCTGCCACAGGGAGTCACCTCTAGGTGTTCCGTGTCAAGTATGTGTGCGTGAGATTTGAGTTAATCTAGTTCATGAGACCACAGAGATGCAACCACAAGGAGTTAAGGACTTTTACTATTGTGACAAACATATGCATACATGCACAGACACAGCCATGCAACCATAAATCCACACATGCTGGTGTGGGCACACATACCTACACCAGCACTCATTCACTAATGAAAGGAAACTTCAGTCTTAATAGTTACTAAAAATAGTAACTTTGTGCATACCATTGCATGCTTGTTTTAGGTCTCTCTGTCTTCTACCTTCATTTTTAGAAAGGAGGAGCGCAAAGTAACTCAGGGATCATCCCCCTGCTCTTATGTAGTTAGCTTAAGAGATTGAAGGTTTAAAAAAATGTACTCAACCAAAGGCAAAATGTGGAAGAAAAAGGTGGAGTCAGGGGAAACAGCAGGTCTGCAAACCCAAATCTACAGTTTTCTTTCAATTATTTATTTATTTCAGGCATGTATGCGGGGAAAAACAACTATGTTTCAGCTACAGTATACCTTCTTTAGTGTACAACAATCCTTCAGCTTCCTAGCTGAGTCCCTTTCACCTTTTTCTTACAAAGGGTTTCAGTTAACTCATTACTGGCAGGTGTGCCAAATGGCTACTCGCAGTCAGATCTGCCTGTCAGGACTCAAGGCTACCTTGATAACTGGTAAAAAGTAAATAAAGAAGACTGTTTGAAGATTTGTGCATTGCAGACCTGCCAAGAGATTTTAAAAAGGCTAAGATGATGGCCAGAATGCGAAAGTGTTTGTTTTTCCTCTCATCCGTCATGCTGTATCTCTTCTTAGCAAGCACACTCCCAGTTTGACTTTACTGCTGGAAAGACTGCTCTCCTCTTGACCCACAGTAAAGCATTTATAGTACCAATTTCCTTCCTAATATATTCATTAAAAAGTTTTTAAAAAGATGTTTGTGTGTGCACAAAGAAGGAAGAAACTTTATATGACCTCATTCAATGCAATTACGTACTGTATTAATGCACATGCTCTGATTATTTATGTTTAATATGTCATTTTTGTGAAAAGTGATACTGTATATATTTCTGCCCACATAGACACATCAATCACAATTTGGGATTCAATGTCTTGTTTAAAGACATTTTGACATGTGGACACATGGAGAAAATACTCAAAAACTGCTCTACCCCCTGAGTTACAGCTGCTCCATTCAATGAGAAGTACAGGTGGTACAGACTCCAAAAACCTCAGCAGCCAAAGTGACAATACATCCTGTCACAACATAGGGTTCATAACAATTTATTTGGTGGCGAATGTGCTTTTGGTAACAGTGAGGAGCTGACGTTTTCACAGCAGGGTTATTACAGATGTGTATCGTGTGCCTGTTGATATGTACAGTATGTAATTGTGTGTCTGCATTGCGTGGGTGTGCTTTACTCCTAGTGTGTGTTATCAACACCCTTGGCATCCTTGCTCACCCTCCCTGCTAGAAGACTTTATGACCTCAATGGGATGCATCTGAATCAGCTAAGGTGATGAATGGAGTCCTGCTTTACTCTGACATTCACGCTGAACTGGGTGGGGATTGTAAATATGAACCATCAAAAATAAACACAAAACTCATAGTAGAGATGGTCTGGCTGAAACTTCATGCATTCATTTCAGTTCAATAAGTAAGTTATAGCCCTTAAAATAGAGAAAAGTCATGGCAGTTGTTAGGTTATCTCCGTGGCCCTGCCTCTGGTTCTCTGGTTCAAACAGAGTTACAGGCTACAGATGATAGTTTGGTGTGAGGCTTTAATGCTGAGGAACGTGCAATCTCTGGTATTCTTTCATAATAAATAGCATACAGTGCATTAGTGTATATGTTACTTACAAGTTATATTACCTTATCCATTTGCTAAAATGAAAACATCATCATTCAAATATGAATGAGCACGTGAAAGAAAATCCATTAAATTATTATTAATACTTTAACCCATGCAGACATGGTAAAAACACACAAACCAAACCTGACATTAAAAATTCATTTTTCTTCCAGAGGACAAACTATTTTCAGTCATTATTCAACTGTTACTATGTGCAGTAGCCAGAACATAAAAGGACAGAATGAAACTGGGTATGCCTCCTACAGTATTACCAGTGATCTATACTCTAAACTAAAGCAGAGAGCTATTAAACAACTCCAAACAAGGATTACCGGGGAAGATTTATGACAGGCTGAGTAAACGCTCATGAAAGGAAATGAGAAGAAACTCTGGCCAGGAATAAAAATCTGCATTTTTCATACACATTAGTAAATTATAGTCCATCCACAATGAAATGTCAGGTGATAAAAGTGGAGGTTGGCATTAACAGCAAAGGGATTTAGTCAGCAAGAACCTGATCAAAGCAAAGGTGGTCAGGTCTTTTGCTCTACCTAAGGAGAGGAAACACTTATCTAGGAGGAAATGCTGAACTGGGACTCGGTGGTGTTTAGTCATGATTTGGCTGTATACCAGTGTCTGTGGGTTCTGACCCTGCTTGTTTCTTATTTCCTGCAATTTACTAGACTGGCATTTTACTTGGCCGACCAGAGCCTGGTGCTCTGATGTCCACCAGTGAAGAAAACAGGAACAAACATCTAATGTCTGTGTCTTCCAGCTTCACAGCCGTGGCGTCAGGCACCGCAGTGAACACACAACCTACTGCCCAGTGCCCCATGCTTAACTTTCAGCAGGCTAAATTGCCTACAGCTGTTTATCCTACTGTACAAACCCTGTTTCCACCGCATGTTTTACACACAAGTCTGAGCTGTGAGCAATGAATAATTAAGTCATGTATCATTTCACTGTGTAATATGTTACTGTGTATTCAGTTGACTTTGTTGCAGGCCACTGCTTACCTGCAACCTGACACCTGGCATGCTTCAGATAATACAACCATTTATTCTCACAAGCAGGTACATGCAAGTCCAGAGCTGATGAACAGTTTCTTGGTTTATGTGCCAGATATTTCCACTTTGTGTGACCATGCATGCAACTATATGTATGTGTCTTTCAGGAGTGCCAAGCTAAGGTTTTATGACCTTACTGTGATCCCATGGTCATGACCTGAATACCACACTTTGACTGCACAGAAAAAAATCCTACAGGAATATTTGAGGAGCATCCTCAGTGTGTCTTTCAAATGTTTTTAACATCACTGCATCTTTAGCTGAGGTTTCATTCACTGTTTGACAATTTTAATCCCAGAAGGCGTATTGAGTTATCCCATGCATTGATAAATGCAGCGGAGCAAGTGAGGGCTTGCGTGTGTCGGCTTTTCCAAGGTGTGAGAATGCATTGTGTATCTTGCTCTGTGCATACATTTCTACATGCACATACAAATGCAAGAGGCTGGTATGTACAACACTCAAAAGATAATTCCTGAATTTGACTTGCCTTTTAAATTAAAAACATGTCAAGTTTAAATTGGCAGTTTGACACAAGGCTGTCATAGCGACTGGTAGGGTATATAAAGAGCATTCAGTTCATAACATACAGCAATAGGTCAGTGGCTGAGCTTTGGTATTGGTGAAATTCAGAGAGAGGAATAGGTCAGTGGCTGAGCTTTGGTATTTAAGTGAAATTCAGAGAGAGGAAAAAAAAAACTGAAATGGAGGTGGTACCAAACAGAGTGAAAGGAGGCCTTAGGAAGTAAATGAAGCAAAAATAGAAATGAGGAGTGTTTCAGAAAAGCAGCCAGTCTCAGAGTTTGTAATTGACTAATGAAAACCATCCTATTGCCAGACCAGACCCACAGAGGCTATAAGGCATAGAAGAGTGATTATGGGATGGAGAGGGAAGAGCAGGACGGAGAAAGGTAACATGAGGTAAAAGGTATTTTCATTCCAGCAGCATTTACTGGGCCACTGAAGAGTTCCATGTACCAAGCCAAGACTTCTGTCATACAGCTGGACAGGGACTGACTCTCAGTACTCTGCTGTCTCCCTCTTCTGACACACCCTTTTCTATCCATCTGTCCTTCTCCTTTTGGTACAAGAACTGCCTGAAGTTTTATTCCCTTGGCTGTCAGTGACACCATTAGCTTTTTGTATCATTTAGCCAAAGTTTCCAGTGTATACTTAATTTATGTCAAACATCCCTCATCCATTCTATTGTTCCCAGCGACTTTAGATCCCGACAAATGTACAACGTGAATTCCAGACCTCACTGTGTCCTCCAATCTCATAAATCAATCCGTGCATTTATAAAAAATTTCAGAAGAATGCCTGGTTAGTCCCTGATGGACAAATCTGACAATGTGTTAGAATTTTGTTCTTTGAATTGTACTCCCACAGTCCTTCTTATTGTGACAGAC